>NC_058128.1:25688486-25988486 GCF_914725855.1 Thunnus albacares | reverse complement strand
CTCCTGCCATGGTTTGGTAGATTCCAGCTGTGTGTCACATCTCTTTTATACGTCACTGGTGCCAAAAAGACCGCAAATCCACAAAGGATACACCTGTGCATCCTTAATCATAGCTCCTCCAGCAAGCCTCTTACCTCAAGATGCATTTTAGGAATGGAGACATTCTTAAACGTGGTGCACTGAGATCCACTTCTGGGTCACAGGCAGTTAGACAGAGAGAAGATGAGAAGGCACAAAATAGTGAAATGAGAATAGCCCTGTGTCTAGGGTGCCTGTAGAAAATGATAATGTGTGTTTCCTCCTCTTCCAGTGGCCACTGGATTCCCAGCAGGCCAGACACCACTAGAGACCCGGCTGCAGGAAGTCCGCATGGCTGTGGCTGACGGAGCCACTGAGATTGACATCGTCATCAATAGGATGCTCGCTCTCACAGGACAGTGGGAAGGTAGGCTGAGGGCACACAATGAAGAGACAGAAGAAGTCATTTTAGCACAGGTTACTCTGACTGTGGCCTGCATATCCACAGGAAACATCTGCTTTGAGTTATAAACTTCAGTTTTTTAAAATCTTTGTCAAGAGCAAGGAAGTGTTTTTTTATTGTTACTTTTATTTTAAATTTATTTCTATCTGTGTTTTTGTGTTGGAATTTCTGTCATTTTGTGTGAATAGCTTAACATTACAGAGGAACATGAAAACTCAAGGTCAACTTACATTTTTTTAATCTTTTTTTTTTGTCTGGAGCTTTTGTCTGCATCACAGTATCAACACAATCAGCAGATGGAGTTGTTATGGACCTGTAGATGTTCAAACTTCATTATGTTAAGCATGTTTAGGACTTGCCTGGTGGGGTGGCTGTGGGTCATCCACTACTTGGTGGTTTGATCCTCGGCTCCTCCAGTACACATGTCGAAGTGTCTTTGGGCAAGATACTGAAGCCCAAATTTCGCCCTAAGCCTGTGCCATTGGTGTATGTGTATGTGTATGGGTGAAAGTTGGCATGTAATGGTTGGAAGATTAGAAAGTCACTATGTAAATGCAGTCCATTTAGTCCATTTGCCAACATTGGTTAAAAGTTTCAGTTCATTCTCAAACTTGGAAACAGCAGTTGCTAAAACAATATCCACTCAAGGTCCATCAACTTGCTTGCTTATATTTTCTTCATCAGCAGATGAAGTAAATATAAGAAGGTAGACCTTGAGAGGAGATTGTTTTGTCACCATTTTAGATCAGAAACTAAAAGTATTCTAGTTTTAAAAGTGAATAATTTTCACGAGAACAAAACTCACACTTAACATTAAAGCAATTTCTTCTACTTACTAAAATGTCAGTGCACTGCTGAAATGATAATTCTGATTTAGTAATAAAATTAGTTAGTTACAATATTGATGAAAAACAGTACAAATTATTATTTTGTCATCACAGTGTAGCTCTAGTCCACACTTAAGAATGAATCCTAATCAGATCTTGAAAAGGTTCTTGTGCATTTTTCAACTTATTGCAATTGAACTGTTTTTCTTTTAAGTATGTGTATTAAAAGATTTTTAAAAGGTCTTTTACACATTCTGTAACCCTGATGAAGGCCCAGTGCAGAAAGGCATTGGTAAAATAAAGAAGATTCTTAGTGTTCCGTTACTTTGTTACTCAAGCACTGGTGAAATAGCGACGGCATACTCCCCCTCCATGTATTAAGAGTTTAGGAATTATAGTAGGTTTGATCCTGTCTTTTTGATTTTGGTCATTTATTTTGATCATGGCTAAAGATACTCTAGTAAATGTTGCCTGTGTCTCTCTACAGCCATGTATGATGAGATCTGTCAGTTTCGGAAGGCCTGTGGTGATGCCCACATGAAGACCATCTTGGCTATTGGAGAACTGGGCACCTTCACCAACATCTATAAGGCCAGCCTGGTTGCCATGATGGCTGGTCAGTCTCAAAACAACTCAACAACCTGTTCGGAAATGTTGCCATTCCTGTCAAGTGAACATTTTGGCAAATAGGCTTTTTCACTCTGTCGTAGAGTGAGAAGCAGCTTGTTATCAGTCTGTCTGTATGTCCACACATGTCATTTTGTGCAAAAATGCATTTAAAAGTTCATCTGAAGTTTATATGAGGCTTCAGCAGTCTGAGTAACCATATTAAGTGTGATGGTAGTATAGTAACAAACAGAGGGACTTTTTGGCACTAAAAAGACTGTAACTTTGAAAAATATCTACTTGATTTTACTAATTTGGATTAGCTTCAGATAAACTTACATTTTCGTATAGAAGGAAGACTGTGGATTTTGGCCCCCACCACTTACATTCTAAGTTCATTATGAAGGGATCTTCTGGTGGCCAGTATGAACTTTAGGAATGATTACAGCAAGAAAAACCTGTTTCAATGTTCATTTGGGAACCTAACTGTTGTTTTAAGATAGAGATAGAAATAGAAATAGTGAACCTGTCCTTTAATAAAATGAGATACTTAGATTGTGTAGTGGACACATTTCCTTGTTCTCAGCTGATGGAGAATGTTTCTGTCAGTAAATATGAGTTTTGAAGTAAATATGAGTTTGTTTAGAGGCTGATGGAACTATGGCGAATTAAAATCTTACAGACACACTTCTGTTAAACTGTAATGAGTCTCATGATATCAGTAGCTGAGATTGCTGGTTACAGGACAACTCAAGCAGCTCACCATGTTTAATCATCTCCTCCCTTTAAGTCTTGTTGCTGTTGACTGCACATCACTGTTAAACCAGAGGCTGCAGTCTTGAAGAAGCCACCATACATATGTTTCAGCTATTAAGTGGACATTGATTGACATTGGTCTGATTTTCATGTGGTACTAAAGAGGTTTTAAAAAGTCTGATGTTAAAGTCAGTGAAAAGCTGTGTAATTCTTGTTGGCATCCGGCTTGTGGCGCTGCTGCTTAAATTTTCTTTTGCCTTTTGAAAATGCAAATCTGATGAGTGGAGCTCTTTTGCTCTCATGCACGCACGCACACACATACACACACACACACACACACACACACACACACAGTCTGCTTAACTAGCCATCACATAATAAGCCGATTACAGAACCAAATTGTCAGGGGCTCTGATAGAGATCATTATTAAAATGCATTGCTTTTGTCGCCACACTCGCTCCTTAATCTCCCCTTGTTCCTATGAATTGCGTATGAGATTCCTGAAATTGAATGATAATTTCACCTATTAATCTCTGATGCAGGCTATTTTACTCTGCTGTTCCCTGCCAGTATCCCTCTGCCCAAGCAAATGAATAGAGCTTCATTACCGCCACCCACATTTAATAACCGTTATCCATTATCTGGTAATTAAGACTCCCCATAACGAATCTTAAGGATTATGCCAGTTTGAGGAAGAGGGCAGAAAGGCTGGAAAAAAAGACCTGACTGGAAAAATACATAGAACATGTCTTTAATGAACTGGAAAATGTTCATCTTGTTCTGTTCAGTAATGAACAGTCATTATACACCAAGGAGACAGGGGGGCTGATTTTTAAATTTTTTTTTCTTGCCTTCAGTCCGCAGTTTGTGGGTAATCTATTAAGAGCGTCATTTCATCTTCTATTTTTATCAGGAAAGCTGGTAAAACATAATTGCCTGAGACGGAAGAAAGGAAAAATGAAGGATGTTATTGATGAGCGTGCAGCTGCCCTCTGTTAGCCATCAGCAGCAGCATATGTTCTTGTCTGGCCAGGCCAGACTGTCAGAATAATGCCCCGTCCATCCACTGTCTGCACCCTCACACCAACACTGTCTGACTCTGCTTTCCTACTAGCTGCTCACCTTATGTTGAATCTTCCTGTAAAGTTTTGAATGTGGAGCAGCTGAATAGAAAGTGTACTGACAGACTGTACTACACGGCCCTCAATATATGTCAGTGTGTTGAAGACTTGGTGTCACCTGCTTAAACCCAACAGGTTCCGACTTCATAAAGACGTCCACTGGAAAGGAGACCATCAACGCTACTTACCCCGTCGCCATAGTGATGGTGAGGGCCATCCGTGACTACTTCCTGTGTACAGGCCACAAGGTACAGTACTTACTCCTGCCTTTCTGTAGGATGTAGGATTTCCCTAGTGAACGAGAAGAGATAATGAGCCACACACTGTAGATCAGCTTTATAGAGTCTTCTCTTTAAGCTGAAGAGCACAACATTTTAACTACTCAATTTCAGTAACCAGGTGCACCAATACCTGTGGAGAGCAAGACCAAAAATCAACACAAACTAACAAATAAGCAATTGCAGTGTTTTCTTCCAATTTATAAAGCCCTGCTCACTCAATATTCACATACTTTGTTCTATATACGCTTAAAAGTGTAATGCAAACTTCCACAGTTAGCCATACGTAGATGTGGGCTAATCTGTATAACCATATATGTCCTAATAAAAATAAAGTCTGGTTTTCATTTATCTATCTCTTTTTTTTTTATATCATTATTAGGGTTAGGGTTAGTGATAATAATAAGTCACAACTAAACACACTGTAGATTAGAGCTTGTAAACAGTGCCATGCTGATATACATATTTATCATGGCAAAGAGTGGATTAAAAATGTGTTTTGTGGGCAGAGATAGAATGACAAGAGAAGTGTGTCCTTCATCACACAAGATAGACTGAAACATTTGACTGATACTTCATTCCAGGCATCAGTGTTACTACCACCACACATCATACACTGTTTTAGCAGACAGTGTCATTTCTACATCTCAGTAATTACAGATGTAATATTGTATATCAAGTCACTTTGCCCAGGAAAATGGTACTATTTTAATATCATTACTTGCCTTACATGGACTCCCTCTTTTGTGCCCTGGTTTAAACATGAATGTCAATCATCACTTACCTTGTGAGGCAGCTGGATTCACAAGGTCACATGAGAATCCATCTGTAAGGCTCTAAGTTATGCGCTTATGTTGCAAATCCTGTTGCCTCGCAAGGTAAGACGGTGATAGACGAATGGTTCATCCAATCACCTGCCAAATATGGTGATTGGATGATGGTTCGTCAGGTTAAATCATCACCAAATTTCTCTGAAATTGAATTCACGATCCTGTAATGTGTGTGCACTGTTGCTCACATAACTACATAACAACTCACATAACTAACTGCATTTTAGCACCAACTCTATGTTGACAGTTTGAAGCCTGTTGGGCTATAATTGATATTTTTTTGAGAATGTAAACTTTGAGTGTGATGCTTAATATCCTGGAAAGAATAATGCTAAAATTAAATTGTCACTTGGAGTTCTGGCTGGACTATATTTACAACACAGGTAGGTGTAAATCCTCCATGTAGGTATATATGTAGGTAATGTTGCTGAAACCATATTGTATTTGTTACAGCTTTTATCGTAAGTTTTCCTCTGACATAAATGATTGTATAGCCTAAACTGTTTAAAGTTAGAAAAGCCACATTTTCAGGGAAAGTGTGACAGTGTTTGAACTTGATGCAGACAAAAATTACTCAGGAAGACAAAAACATTTTTATTCATAACTCATTAATTGTACATCCCACATTCAGGTACTTCAGGTACTTCGTATCCTCCCATTCCCCATATCAAGTTGCATCTTCTGATATAAGCCACGCCCATCTCCTCCTGTCAAATTTTCCAACAAAATTTACTTTTGCATACTTATTTCATGATAAAGTTAGTGTTAAGAGATTCCCTGAAACCTGCTTGTCAGTATTTACCTCAAACATTTTGTTTTACTTTTTTTGCTCACAAGAAACATAGCATTAACTGTGGGCTTGTTTCCACCCATCCATTTTTGAAAAAAAAAAACCCAGTGTATCTCACCAAGCTCCAAATTGCGTATGATTTAACAGGCACATCCATCAAATTTGATATAAATCCAACAATAGAAGCCACTGCAACATGTATTTTGAAAATATCTCATCAATACATTCTGTATTTCAAATTTCACCATATTTGCTATACACATCCACTATGTGCATGTCAAATTTGATGCAAATTGGCCAAATAATGGCACAAAAATAAGAGATCTTAAAAAAGTCATACAGTTTGCACAGGACAGGTTCTGCTCAGGCTCTTCAGAGTCTGCAACATATGTAACCCTTCACATTCTATTGCAGGTTTGAGCCTCAGCTCAATTGAGCAAAAAAGTTTAGACAAGTTAGCTTTGCTGCACAATACATGGTGATATTATACCTCAGGGATGCAAATTGCTGTATGTGGTGAAACAGGATTACCTCATTAGCATTTGAATTTTCACTTTTCAAGTGAAAAACTATTACTGGATGAAACAGCAGATACTAAAAATAAAACACTTCAATCATTTTGCGTTTATATCTATATTCTTCATAAAACTTTAACTGTATATATTTCAGAGTCTAACATTTTTTCACATTTGTTTTGTTTAACAAATACATGTAATATTACTGTATTCATCATGTTTACATGAATTGCTGAAAAAGGCAGAATTTCTGCCGCAAAATTATTTTTTTATTTCCATTTTAGTTTTTTTGGGGGGGGTTGACAGGCATTTTGGCCTAAATGACATTATTTCTGTCTGTGTAGCAGTTAAACAATTACACCAATGAAACCCTCAAAGTTTCAAGTGCAATCTTGCTTTAAGTGAAGAGTGTGTGTCCTGTTAACAGAGGTGTGTGTTCCCTCAGGTGGGCTTTAAGCCAGCAGGGGGGATCCGAACGGCCCAAGAATCTCTGGTATGGCTCACTCTGATCAAAGAGGAGCTGGGCAACGACTGGCTCTGCCCTCACCTGTTCCGCCTGGGAGCCAGCAGCCTGTTGGCTGACATCGAGAGGCAGGTGGGGACTCAGTGCACACACACATATGTATATTTTATTACTAGGACATATGTACGTAATTGAGTATAAATATGTTTTCGGATTTGTTCTTGTTTGTACAGATTTACCATCATGTGACTGGACAATATGCAGCCTATCATGAGCTGCCTATGGTGTGAAGCTCTTGAGATGCTGTTCAGAAGACCAATGAGAACCTCAAGCTCACCACACAAGCCTATTACTGCTCATCCAGGCAGCACACTGTCTACTGATATATTCTGTTAACCACACTAATGTTCAGTGCTTTTGCTGAAAGCTGGGACCACTGTCTGTGACATAGAAAACAGGTTTATACTGTTACTCTATATATTATATAGAGCTAATCTGATGTACTCATACAGACTTTGCACTTATGAAGAAATAAAAACAGGTGTTACAGATATAATAAACCAGTTATATTTGTCAGTCAGTGTGAAGGATGTGCTGAGTTGAAATGTGTTTTATGTGAAGCAGGAAAAACTAATGACTTTAGATAAATTAGAAAGAAGAAAACAGTATTTTTCAATTTTGTTTTGTCCTTCAGATCCTGAAAGCCTTAAACTTAAAGTCTGGCGCTTGCCGATCTTTTACAAAAATAAAAGATATTATATGAGAAATGTTAACTGACTCCTGTACATGTTATTCTCCTCACTTCAGCCCAGTGTTACAAACTTTAATACAGAAAGCAGAGAGAGAAAACCACTTACTGGTTAAAATATTGGAAAAAGAGAACGACATTTAATGTTGTGCCCTCAGCAGTACCTTATGCCCCATGTAGTGTGAGGAATGAAACAGTTATTCTGGCCTCTAAGCTTATGTTCTTTGTCCAAACTGTTCAGATACACCAGATACACCTACAGGTTTGTAGCTGTACCATCAACCCTGTATCCTACAAACTGTGTTCATATACATTCAATCTGCACAAAAGTAATACCGGCCAGATTACATTACACATTTATTAAAAAAATCAATTCATACAAGTTTACGGTTGAGGAAACATGATGGCCCCGATTAAGTTTGAAAAAACCTGTTAACGTAACAGGGATAAATTATGTTTCCTCTGAACTAATTTAAATTGAATTGCAGGGTACCATCAGTGCTGTTAATAAACAGCGTGATCAAATGCTCAGCCATTGTGGGACTGGTAATTGGGACTGGCAATTTCTTAGTCCTCATTTGACTGTTGTTTTCCTCTAAGGACAGACTGTCTCCCAACACTGGTCCCAGCTGTAACACCAAATTTGCCCCTTCATCTATAAAAATGATCATCGTTGCAAAAGCCAACACTGAACACACTGATGGCTAAAAGCCCATTTTCCACTTTTTGTAATAACTGACAGTTGTTCAGACACACTTTAATGACTAAAACAGCTAATATCAATTAATTTCTTAACAAAAAGAAACTATTAGTAGGTTAAGTGCTTTATATGAAATATGTGAAGTGAGATGCTTTTTATGTATTTGCATCCTTTATGTTGTCAGTTTGCTGTTTATTCCATGATATTAGTCCATTCAGTATTCGTAGATGGTATTTTGACAGCTGAACATACTGTACAGATGCTGTGTATGTGTGTTGTTTGAAATTCACATAGCTTGGTTCTGCCAAGTATAAGAACAAATGACAAAATCCCACACCTTGCTTGAAAAGGCACGAATGATTTATATTTTTCATATTCTTTCTCTGTCTTTCTTATTCTTTCTTGTATATAGCATTGATAAATGAGGAGCCTGGAAAGAAGGTAGCAGAGACAGATGTCCCAAGAGCCAAAGACCTTCCCATTGCATCCATGAAGCCTCTGGTTCACACTGCCTGTGTGATTCTGCAGATGCTTGTCATGTCTCCAACTTGTCCCAGCAATGTGTGCTGAATCTGTTATGGCGGCTTCCTTTTCTCTAAATTTCATTAGTGGGAAGCTCAGCCAACTGAAGAGCACTGGGGATTAATCGGGGGTTAAGTGAGTTTAAAAGATCTGATTGAACAGCTCGCAAATTTGAGGCTTCATTTGAAGACAGAAAACTTTCTTCTTCCTTTTTTTCTTTAATTAAGATATCACAGGCCTTGACCTTGACTAGAACAGAGGATAAATGAGTGAATTAATTGTGGAGGGAAGGGGGTGTGAGTTTTTGGGAGAAAATGTAGGATTTGATGGAAAACTCATGGGAAAGGGTTGGCTTCAGGACACTGGTGGAAGGGCTGGGAATGAGGCCATGTTAAGTTAGAATAGGTGGTTTGGCAAGGTCAGAAGCACTAGTAATAGAGGAATAACTTCAAAATCATGATTTAATCAACAGAATTTTCTTCTGCGGTAATGTGCTCAATGCAACTATGTTATCAACACACAAATATCCTAAAGGGAACTGGGTTCGTAGAAAAGGACATGATTGATAAAACAGCTGCTACGTTCATAGTACGTTCATGGTTTTGCCTTATATTCATCCATCCAACACTTGGGTCCAAAGCAACATATCTCTTTAATTACTGACCAGACTGCTGTCAAGTTGTAATGATTGATGATTTGTGTTAGAATGAAATAATCAGCTTTGCAACCAAGATACCACATAATCCAATTTACAAGATGAAGGTGCTTCCTGGGGAGTGCCCTCTGCTTTAAAGGATGATTATGATTTGTTTCAACTTTCAACTTATTTTTGTAATTTTTGAGCATAATGTCTATCAGTTAGTAAAATAAGTCAATCAATGCTTACAAGGAGTTAGACAAGTGTAGAAATGAGCCATAGAGACAATCAGACACATTGGAAACAAGCCCACAGTTAATTCAAATTATCCAAACCATTTTATTAGGAGGTGAGCAGACCTCAAAGTGAATAATCCCTCATTACACAAGACAACTGTGCATACAACTACAGTACATGGAAATACAGTGGGTCAAAGTTGAAGCAGGAAGTCTGTAAACTGTGATGGATGTTTATTAAACACAGTTTGGGTGACTTAACTGTTCATCTCTGTTTACTCTTCTAAATTTGTGGCTAAACTGAGTGTTTGTTTCCAACCTGTCTGATCGTCTGACTGCTTGTGTGTCTTGACCTGACTTCTTTTTAGTGATATAACCATGTGTAGTACCTGGTACAGAAAATACCCTTCTATGCCTGACTACGCCACCTCCCGCTAAGGGGCAGGAGGAACCCTTAAGCCCTTAGTATTTTCAGTGTCTTCCCTGAACAGGAACAATTTACAAAAGGTGTATTTTGTGCAAAGATAGATTGAATTTTATTACAAAAATAGAATTATATATATGTGTTACCCCCACCCTGACCAGGATTTAAACCCCCAACCTCCTGTGCCAAAGTCAGTAGTGTTAACCACTGAGCTATCCAGCTGCTATCATATCCAGTGTAGACCCTTAGGCAAGGTCCTTAATGCTGCTAGCCTTTCCAGGATAAACCGGAGAGTCATACTGGCTCTGACGTTGGTTCAACAAGATCTGCGTCAGGTGTTGGGGGACCAGGGCAACCTGATGAGAAATGGGCTACTGGAACAAGACAGTTGGAGTAGAGCAGAGAGTATGAATCTGTTGGAATGCTACTATAGAAGTAACCCCAGTGAGAGGAGCTACATGCAGAGGCTGTGGGATATATGGAAACAACTACTAGCCCAGTGTTCCAACATCCGCAAACGGAAACTGCTATCACAGCTAGAGACTGATGAGGTACAATGAACATGTTATGGCAAGGGGGAGCCAGGATGACAGGTCAGGGGGGAGATATCATCATCCCCACACTCTGAGATTGGGTACCAAGCCCTTACGACACAGATTCCCTTAACACAAGGGCCACTGACCTGAGATTGAAAATCATGACTAAGCTGGACACCCGGCACCCCCGTAGCTGATTACTAAGGCTAAGTACCCTCTGAAAGTCTGCTAGAGGATGTGAATGCAGCACTATGTACTATCCCTACAAGGACCATGACTGAAACCAATCAGCTGATATACATTACAGCAACAGTGATCCTAGAGATGCTTGGCTACTAGATGAACACCATAAGCCACAAAGAGCATTACCCCCCTTGTAGAAGGAGGCTGGAGGCCAAGATCAAGGCGACACAGAGAGAAGTTAGTCAACTCTCAGAGCTACAGAAAGGTGTGGGGACGAAAGGGATACCTAGGAAGTACAACAAACTGTCTATACCAGGGGCACTGGAGACTGCCAAGCAAAGGCTCACAGCTCTGGCTACCCATCTGTAGCGATACACAGGAGAAGCAGAAGCCAGGAAATAAATAGGATGTTCTCCACTGAAGAATCCAAAGTGTACTCTCAGTGGCAAGGACACGAGAGCAGATCCACCTACGGCTGAGACTGAACAATACTGGAAGAGTGTATGGGAGAAGGAGGCACCACATAACACCAGTGCTCAGTGGCCAGTGGATCTAAGAGCAGACCACAGCAATCTGCCAGAACAAGATCCAGTAACCATTACAATGACAGACATCCAAGTGTCAGGTATGAAGAGCCGGACAGCACCAGGCCCGGACATGACCCACACCTACTGGCTAAAGAAACTAACTGCACTCCATGAATACCTGACAGTACAAATGAACCAACTGCTGATGGATGGGACCCACCCAGAGTGACTAACCCAAGGGCAGACAGTCTTGACCATGAAGGACCCCCAAAAGGGCCATGGATTGGATTCCATTGGATTCCATCCAACTACCAGCCAATAACCTTCCTCTGTACAACATGGAGGCTCCTGTCAGGCATTGTAGTGGCTACGATGAATAAGCACATGGCCCAATACATGAGCAGGGCCCAGAAAGGAATTGGTAGTAATAACAGGGGAGCCAAGCACCAGCTACTGGTCAATAGAGCAGTCACCCAAGACTGCAAGACCAGGAAGACCAACCGCCTGGATTGATTACAAGAAAGCCTATGACTCAATGCCACACACTTGGATACTGGAATTCTTGGAAATGTCAACATCAACAGGACACTAAGAGCCTTCATCAAGAACTTAATGGGGCTGTGGAAAATGACTGTGGAGGCCAACTCAGAGCCAATTGCACAAGTTACCATCAAGTGCGGCATATACCAAGGTGATGCACTATCCCCACTGCAGTTCTGCATAGGCCTGAACCCCCTCAGCCAGATCATCACAAAGAGTAACTCACTGATCCACATCACCAGGATCTACAGCAATGACATCGGAATGTCATTCAGACTAGACAAGTGTGGTCGGATGGTATCGAAGAGAGGGGAGATGATCAGAACCGAGGGGGTTGAACTACCAGAGGGCAGCATTGCAGATGCTCAGGACAGCTACAAATACCTTGTGATCCCACAGGCAGGTCGCAAGGAAGTCAGCCACAGCCAAATATCTACAGAGTAAGGCAGGTCCTGAAAAGTCGGCTGAATGGGAAGAGCAAGATATAAGCCATCAACACGTACACCCTACCAGTCATCAGATACCTCGCTGGTATAATAAGCTGGCCAAAGGAGGAGATAGAGGCCACTGATATCAAGACAAGGAAGCTCCTCACAATGTATGGAGGGTTTCAATCTAAGTCCAGAACCCTGAGACTGTACACTAAGTGGAACGAGGAAGGCTGAGGACTGGTGAACGTCAGAGCCACTGTCCAGGACAAAACAGCCAAGATCCATAGTGTACAGGAACATCTGCACTGAGTATGGGCTGGAAGTCCCAAGGTCAGAATGAAAGACACCTCCTAAGGTGGTTGAGAATGACCAAGCTAAGATCCTGTGGGACTTCCAGATCCAGACTGACAAAGTGGTAATGGCTAACCAATCATGACACTGTGTTGATTGACAAACAACAGAAGAAGGGGGAAGAGAAACACAGAGAAGCATGGTAACAACAATAATAACAATAACAATGGTAATAATAATGGAGATATGACAAGTAATAATAATAATAGCAATAATAGCTGGAGAGGGTGTCAAGGCAGGACACCCACAGGACCACCATCCCCAAGGCCAAGGCCCTCACTTCGGATCCTGGAGTTTCCTGTTAGAAGAGAAGGCACAAAAACTCCAGGGAAGAAGCCAAGTTAGTAGCATGCATTAATGGTACATGAGGAGGCGAAGAGAGGAGCGCAGTCTAGGCTTATAACAGCATAACTAAAGGCTGGTCCAAGTCAAACCTAGCTGGCCCTCACTATAAGCTTTATCAAAAAGGAAAGTATTAAGCCTACCCTTAAACGTAGAGAGGGTGTCTGCCCCCCAGACCAAATCTGGATGATGGTTTTATAGGGGAGGGGCCTGATAGCTGAAGGCTCTGCCTCCCATTTCACTTTTGGAGACTGTAGGAATCACAAGTAAGCCTGCATTCTGGAAACGCAGTGTTCTAGTGGGATAATAGGGTACTATGATTTCTTTAAGATATGATGGTGCCTGACCATTAAGGGCTTTGTAAGTGAGGAGAACGATATTGGATTCTATCCTGCATCTTACAGGAAGCCAATGCAGCGAAGCTAAAACAGGAGAAATATGATCTCTTTTTCTAGTTTTTGTCAGTATACATGCAGCTGTATTCTGGACCAGCTGGAGGGTCTTTAGAGACTTTTTGGGGCAGCCTGATAATAAGGAATTACAGTAATCCAGCCTAGAGGTAACAAATGCGTGGACAATATTTTCTGTACCTTTTTGAGAAAGGATGTGCCTGATTTTTGCAATATTACCTAAGTGAAAAAAGGCAGTCCTTGAGATTTGTTTTATGTGGGAGGTAAAGGACATACCTTGATCAAAGATAACTCCCAGATTCCTTACGGTGGAGCTGGTGGCCGGGGTAATGCAATCTAGAGTAGCTACAGTGCTGCTTGAAAGTTTGTGAACCCTTTAGAATTTTCTCCATTTCTGCATAAATATGACCTAAAATGTGATCAGATTTTTACACAAGTCCTAAAACTAGATAAAGGGAACCCAATTAAACAAATAAGGAAAAAAATATACTTATTCATTTATTTATTGAGGAAAATTATCCAATCTTACATATTTGTGTGAAGCAAAAGTATGTGAACCCTTGCTTTCAGTAACTGGTGTGACCCCTTTTGCAGCAATAACTTCAACCAAACATATCCGGTAACCGTGTCAACCCTGCATATCTGCTTGGCTTCTCGTGACAATGCTGCCAGAGTCAATATCGTGACAGTTGGTTTGCATGAGAGGGAGAATCCACCACAACGAGGTATGTGTAGCAAAGTCAGGGGGCTCTCTGCTGATACCAGTGAACTTTTATCACTTCCTGATTACCTGCTGGTCATGTGACTATATCATGTGACTATGCGTGTGCACCAATCACCTAGATTCCTACACATATTCCCATATCTTAGCTGTGAATACTATGTGAATACTATTGAGTACAACAATTACAAATGATTGAACCAAAGGCATTATTTACAAAAATAAATAAATAAGTATGACAAAAAATAATCTTGACTCAATGTTCACTGAATAGATTTTTTCAGAGTTTTTGGCTGCACCTCACAGTTTTTATCACACATTGTGACATTATACAAAGTTGCACATAAGTTCAAGCAGTCAGTTCACACAGCAAATACACCAACAACAGCTCCATTCATAAATCACTGCTACACCAATTACGATTTTTCTGTTTGTGAGGTGCAAAATTGTGATTATGTGGGTTTCATGGCAGTTTTTTCTTCCCTTTATATGGGTTTAGTCATGGATTATTTGTAGTTATTTGTAGATTTGCTTTGCAAACTTATCATCTTACATGTTAGGAGAGGGACTTAACTGAAATCCTAAAAATTAAAAAGACAAAATGACCTGTGTATGGAACTTCAGTCACATTATAAAAGAAGTATAAAAGATGTGTGAAGTATGGTTGAAAGCTCTAAAAAAGAACGTAAGTGTGCTTTGAGTTAAGATGAGTTTGTCCAAATACTATTTCAAAGGTCAAAAATGAGCTCTCAAAATCCAAGTTGAAATTAAAGCTGCAAGCAGCGTTGAACGCGCCCCTTTGCACACGTCGGGCTGTGGCGCAGTCGAAGGGCTTCTGTCACGGGCATGTAGATGTCTTCAGACCCGGGCTGTTTTCAGATAGTGCAAGAAAGAGATAAACATCACTTCCTTTGTCCACTATTTTGCCCGCTGTTGGGGCTGCTTTGCTGCAATTTTGCAGGGGGCGCTATTCAGACAGTTTGCATCGCTGATAAAATATTGTCATGTAGATGTGTTCAGGCTGGGACTCTTATCAAACATGTAAAGTTTGGTGCAGACTGGAGCATGTACAATAAAGTTATAGCAACTTCCTCAGTCATGATTAAACATCAAATCTCAACGGTGACAGAGATGAAAGCATGTCTTACAGCATGTCTTGATGTTGGTGTGACCAAGTAGGAAGAGCCAAGCTCAAGCAGGCTGTTTTTGTAAGCTTGCATGATGACACGTCATCAGGCAATCACGACGCCCAGTAATCGAGCCACCAGTAGCACCAATCACGTCAATAAAATGGTGTTTTCTGGGACTTTCTGGAAGATGACGAATCACAAAGCTTGTCTCCATGGCTCTGGGAATCAGCCTGATTGAATTCATGTCTGTCGTACGTTTAAATGTACAGTGTCACAAGTACTTGCTGGAGAAAGACGTGTAACTTTAGTTGTCTGCTATCTAACATTGCATGAAGGAGTTAACTATCATTTCCTGTGTCCACTATATGGTGCTAGAAAACACGCATTAAATAAACATCATGTCACTGTATATCAACTGTAGAGCACACCTTGAAAATTTCATGTGAATCAGATGATGTTTGACATATAAGGCTGACTTGCTCACCGCTGTGTCATTAAAATTGTGCACTTTTAACACTTAACCACTAACCCACATGACCTGGTCAAAGTTTGATTGAAATGTGTACTGTCACAGGGCTCCACAGTGCAAGTATTTCACTCGCATTTGTACCTAAAAATAGATATGTGCAAAGTGGAAAAATAATTTACCCAGACACTGTGCGACTGCAAATTACAACCATAAGACTATATGAAATGCTAGAGAGATTTAAAGTTGAAACGACAGATACAGAAAATGGCAATGCTAATAAGGCTAATGGAGCGTTAGCTGCAGCATGACCGAAAGGAAGCATAACCAGTTAGCCTCCGCTCGGCTCTCAGCCAGCCCCGGCTCTCTGTTTGGATCCAACTGGACCACCGAGCCCTGGTTTGTTATTCAGGTTAAAGTGGGAAGAACCAGGTAGTCTGTTGGTCAGTTAAGCGAAGTGAAGCCTGCGGAAGAAACACCAGGACCATCAGGGTGAAAGACTCTGTGGAGGAGCTGCTGTATTCGGCTGCACAGATAGGAAATCCCCCGGCTGACAGAATGTATCACTCTGTTTGAAAATACCTTTTCTTCTCATCTTTTTGGTTTATAACAGTGGTTGGCAACCAGCATATTAGGTACATTATAGTCACCCTACTCTTCGTACTGTGGACCAAAAATTACATCCTACACATTAATCCTGTCCGTATAATAAACTCAAAAAGACAAAAACACTGCTGCTCCACCCACTTTGCATGTTCATTAAAGTTATAATGCTGAGCCCAAAAACTCTAGTCTTCCTGAGTTCTTCCCTCATATATTGTCTTTCTTGACCATTAGTGCAATATATGATTGCAGGTGTAATAGTGTCCTCAGCCAAGTGGGAAAAATATGTGCTATGTCACCATAACCAATTGGCAAAAATGAGAGTCAAAAGCTAATCGTGTTAAATAAACGTGATCTCAATATTGATGAAAAATAATCGTGATAATGATTTTTGCCACAATCATGCATCCCTAAAGACAACATAAATTTTGATTTACATACACACACACACACACAAACAGTTTAAATACGTATGTGATGAATTGTTTTCTTTAATAAACTGTTACTTGAACACTTTTCATTGTGCTCCTGAATTTCTATGTGTGCTCCAAAGTTTTTCATTTGTGAGCACATTTACTCCTTCAGAAAAAATTAAACATTGAACACTGCTGTCAGATGTGTAGAAACAATAAGTAACTGCAGCTGGACACAGAAAAATACTCATATATTTGAAGGGAGAGTGTGAGCGAACCGCTAGGTGCACGGGCCTTAATAGAGGAAAAACTGCAGTACAGAGCTACAAAATGTAGTTATGATTTTATTTTTCTACTGCACTTTATCACTCAACAGTCACCCTCAATTTTTTTCCCTTCCCCTCATAGGTCATCCCCACTACTGATTATACATATAAGACCTACAATTATTGTAAAATAAATGATAATAACCCCAAACTTCATACAAAGTTTGTATATAATGTACTGTAAGTATGCAGACCTTTCTGCTATATCCTATAAAACTGAGCTACATTCAACTGTCACACCCATCCCATGCCTTTCTTCCCTCTTATTCCCTGTCAGATTGAGAGCAGGATTTCAGAGCAGTCTTCTAGTGGAAATATCTTCATAAATCCCATGACTTTGGCCAAATCTTACATTAAAAACCACATTTTAGTAGGAATTGTCGTCGTGAATCCATTGATACAAATTTGAAAGTGGTCTGACTTATAATTTAGACATCAGATGCCTCAGTTTGGCACAAAGTCCATGCCCAGAGATTGCCTCCCCATTGGTTTATATTGTAAGGTGCGATGTAGCACCCCAACTTTCGGAGCTTATACAATCTAAACCGTTATTACAATGTTTTTAATCAACTTGTTCAGCACACTGTGATAAGTCATGTATTAAGGTTTGAAGCCAATACCATTAACGTCCTAGGAGGAGATAGTGTTTGTTTGGGGTCCAAAATTGGCACAAAGTCATACTTTCATGGGTGAATTGTGGACCTCCCGTTGGATTTAGGTCAGGTGTTTCAGTGTATGATTTCTAGGTCTTGATGAGATGAATAATTGAGTTTTGGTTTGATCTCTCTACGACATTCCTACGGGCCGTTGCGGCCATTTTAGTGACATAGGTGGTGCTATAGAGCACATTTTGGCACTTTGGGGGATAATTTTTACATTTTATCAAATTTTTTACCAGACATGATGTGCGTGCCAAATTTGGTGAGTTTTTGAGCATGTTTAGGGGGTCAAATTTAGGGTTGAAGTGGCGGATTAATAAAGAAAGAAGAAAGAAAGAAAGAAAGACAGAAACAGAACAGATACAAGAGGGTCTTCACCCCTTTGGGGCTCAGGCCCTAATAAACCAGAAGGATCTTTTAATTATATACAATCAACATTGCAGGCCCTTGGAGCTGACATCTAGTCTTGTTTGTTCTAGGTTTAATTTTCACTGTTGGAACCTTTGACAACTTAAAGGGACCATATTATGCTTTTTGTGGTTTTCTGTTATTTGTATAAATGGTAAATGGACTGTACTTGTATAGCGCCTTTCTAGTCTTCCGACCACTCAAAGCGCTTTTACACTACAAATCACATTCACCCATTCACTCACATTCATACACTGAATGGGTACAGGGGCTACCATGCAAGGTCCCAACCTGCCCATCAGAGGAAACTAACCATTCACACACATTCATACACTGCTGGCACAGCCATCAGGAGCAATTTGGGGTAAAGTATCTTGCCCAAGGACACATCAGCATGTGGACTGGAGGAGCTGGGAATCGAATCGCCGATCTGATTAGTGGACGACCCACTCTACCTCCTAAGCCACAGCTGCTGTATACTGTTATACTGTTATGATGTTGGGTGAAACATAGTCAAAGTTGCAAAACCTGAGGGGAACATATGTGGAGATGCTCCCTGCAAGTCAAAAACTAGGGCTTCAACCTGCTCTGAATGCTTTGTTTGCAATTTTTTTTTCCATCTTGCAGACAAGGTGATGTCGGCTTGTTGCACATGCCCATAAACCGCCATCCATTTGGTAGCCTTGGTTGATAAGGTTGTTGCTAAGGTTTTTCCTTGTGTTGTTTGCATTGTCCACTCTTATATTTCAGATTGGATTTCAACTCGAACATATATGGATGTATTTGAGAAGTTTCCATTTAGAGTAAAGAACAAAAAAAAATGGTGAAATCCTACCATTATAGTTTGTTGCCTGGTTTATTGACATAACCTCCAGAGCTGATGACTGCCAAGGGACAGTTTCTGAGAGCTGGCCAATCAGAACAGAGTGGACTCCTTGGGAGGGGACCTTAACGAGACAGGCCTGTTTCAGACAGAGGCTGAACCGAGGGGCTGCATATAAAAGGTTGGTATGAGATAAATAAGAAGTTTTAAACTTTAAATCCAGTAGGGGCCCAGATTAAAAATATACACTTAGAAATGTGTCCCCTTTAACTTTTAAGTGCAGGTATAATGCAAATGTAACTGGCACAGATGTCTGACATGTGTGATTTATTGAGAGTGAAACAGTTCATGATGCAAACAGTTTGACCACTTTGCAGCAAAGTACTTTTTCTTTTTTATTTCCTCTTGGGAGCAAAATAAACTGCCCCTCTGTGTGAGGTGTGTAAGCAGGAATGATGGAGTGAGCTTCTGTGGCCTGTCTCTTGATGGATTAGTCCCATTTACGTAAAGGCATGTAGATCATCTCAAATCTGGACCATCGGTCAGCACTCTGCCACTTGATAAGACAGAGGCATGGAAGCTGGAACTTGATTCTGCTTGATTGATTCTCTGGGCCATCTACACAGATCCCTATCCCATGCACGAACACATGCACACAGCAGAAAAGCAGACTGCTTTATGATCATTTAAAGTCTACAGTTTATTAGGTATCACCTGACTTGGGTCTTTTGGAGGAGGTGGGGGTGGGGTTTAATATAATGGTTTAAAAACTGTTTAAGTGCTCTATTCCAAAAGTCTAAGTATGTTTCAATAAAACTAGTTAGCCTGAGCACCGAGGGATGCAAAGGCAATATTGTATCTGAAGGAATTATTAGGAGTGTTGTGCCCTTAAAACAGGAAAGATAGTGAGGGGAGAAGGATGAAAAAACTGGCACACTGCTCTCGTCTTCAAACGTCTGTATTGAGTCTTAATTATGTACAGTACAACCAAATTCACACATTTTTCCCATATGAATACACTCAGTCTCAGGACCACAGTTTCCACAACGAAGTTATCCTTCCATGTTTTTCTAAGAAATGTAACTTATATTTTTAACCAGTGTACAACATAGACTTTAACTTAGATGAAATACATTTACCTTTTTAACTTATGTATTTTAGTTTACACATGAACTAAATTATTACAGTAATAAAATAAAGTTTTTAAGCACCTTACAGAAAGTATCCCTGTGATAAGCTTAAATTTTTTTAATTTAATTTGCGATTTTTGTTCAGATTTTGCCATTTGCAGGTGTTGTGTTAAACCTCCTAGAGATTTAACCTGACCGACTTTAAACTGATCAATGTAATGTAAAGACCTTTGTGATGAAAAGTTATCAAAATCTTGAGTTTTCATTGAACGCTGTTGCCATGGCAATGTGGCAAACTTCGAAGTTTCACCATGAAAGAGGAAGTTGTTATAACTTAACCGTACATCATCCAATCTGCCCCATATTTCTCACGCTTGATAAGATGATAATGATAAGATGAGTCCCGACCTGAACACATTTATGTGTCAATATTGAGTCATAGTCGTAATGCCACCTATTGGCAACAGGAAGTTACAGGTGCTGTACTTTTATGACCTATGCTTAGCAGATTGAACAGATCCACTTCAAATTTGGTCAGAAAAGCCTTGAGACCTTTACGATGCTATGTTGTGAAGATTGTGGGTTTTCATTGAACGCTGTTGCCATAGCGATGCAGTGCATTTCGATGTTTCGCCGTTGCAAAAGACACTGCTGTAACTCGACTCCACATGGTCAGATCTTTCCCAAATTTCACTTGTTTGATAAGGCCCCATACTTTTACTAACTACTCTTAGCAGGTTAACTGGATCCACCTAAAATTTGGTCAGCTAAGTTGTAAGACGTTGAAGATGCTTAATGGTGAAGCTTTTTGGTATTATTTGCCATGAAACAGGAAGATGTTTTTGAAAACTCACAAAACTTGGCACACCTATCAGAAGGTTTGTATTTAGTTGTCTGATATGGCTCTTGGGCTTGGCTGTGGAAAAATGACTTGAGGGCGCCCCCTAGAAAATTTCAAATTAAAAGCCTGCACCTTTAAATTTGATGTAGAAACAACAAAACAAATCTGCATGCTCGCAGCAAAAGCCCTTCGAGTGCAGCACACCCCGACATTCACAAGGGTGCAAGGGCCTAATCATCACATAATTTTTTAAAGCATTATAATTTATAATGGAAAGTCAATGGGAGCAATGTTTGAAGGCTCATATCTCAAAAACTAAAAGAGCTAAAGTCTTCAAACTTGATTGACTGGTGGCCAATGTGAAAATGCTTAACATATTTTAAAATGGGACCAGCAGCACCACCATGTGGTCAGTTATTACGTGTTTTACATTTTGGCTTATAACTCATGAACCGTGAGGCCTATCCAAACAATTTTTGCACAGTGTATTCATTGGATGGTACCAAGTAGACTGATATAGGCAACGCCCATTTGGGCCTAGAAAATTTTTCCACCATTTTGAATTTTTTCAAAAACACATTTCTTGCTTCTTTTGGCACATTTTTCATCCAATCTTCACCAAACTTGGTACATACCATGTTTAGATGATCCTGAACAGAGCTTTTATCTTCATTTTTCGGTGACCAAATTCAGCAAAATTGTACAGATGGGGATGCTGAACAAGTGTGTGGTATTTGATACAATTTCACCTGTCGGTGGCGCTGCAAAATTTTGAATAATTGCTGCTGAAGCAGAAACTTGCAGTGACAGTAGCAATAACAGCAGTGGCAGTGGCTTCATCTGGCAGTTTGCAGCTCCCACACGCAATTTCTTTAGAAACTGAACAGAATTTTCCAGTTGTGTGGGAGCTGCAAAGAGAGCAAATCCTGCAGGAACTGTAAAATATAAATTTGTGTGATGCTGTAAACTTTATATTGCACTGACTGAAGTCAAGCTGTAGTATTTATCTACACCTGTTAACCTTAAAACCTGTACCAGTTGAAATAATTCTTCTCATTTGCGACCTTTTATTTTGAAACACTTACTTTACTGTTTTTAATCTTTTGTTTTTAAGTCAAGTCTTGTCTCATGCCAGGCAATTGTTTCTGTTTGTATGGAAGTTCTAATAAATCAGAAGCATAATCCTATGTAATGAGTTATAGTATAGTTATTTTAATTTAAACTGTTCCTTCACTGAATTCACAGAACAATTAATGTATGTGACGTATACCATTACCATGATGTCAAATTATATACTGTGATACAACATTTTGGACATTATCCACCCCTACATCACTACTATTTGTTAACTTATACAAAAGTATACCTGTACATTCACAGGGAGTAAAATTCTCAGGTCCAATGCCTGATTTCAGGCTTGGAGCAGTTTTAATTCATATATTACTTAATTCAATACATTGTACACAAAACATGTCTTTAAATAACTGTCTTTACCACATTAACATGTTTTTATATGACTGGACATGACAAATATGCATTTCATTATATGTATTATCGTGATTATTCTTGCTTCAACAATCCTCCTTCAACATGCATGCAAAGTTGTACAGATGGGGATGCTAAACAAGTGTGTAGAATATGATACAAGTGCACCTGTAAGTGGCATTAAAAGATTTAAAAACAATTGTTGCTGAATCAGCGACTTGCAGCACCAGCAGCTGGAGCAGCGCTAACACCTTCCATCTCTCACAGTCATTTTCTTCAGTCACTAACTACTTCTCAATACTTTGACCTACATAAACTATTCAAACATTAAAACATTCTGCACCACATTACTGCTATCATCCATATTTTTTAAACAACTTTTATACTTGAAGATATTAACATTTCAAATATTACAATTTGTAATGTGAAATCTATGGGAAGAATGTTTAAAGCAGATATCTCAAAAACTGAAAGTGCTGAAGTATACATACTTTATGGAATAAAGAATAATAAATTTTCCCTTTTTTTCCCTTCTTTTGGCACATATTTCATCTGATCTTCATCAATCTCAATCTCTGGTATATACTATATTTAGACAACCCTCAATTTAACTCATGAGTTCCTTTTTGAATATCACTTCCTTACCAAACCTTTGAAAACATGTCCTGATTAACTTTACAGGCCATAACTCTTCAATGCTAAGATGTTTTACAACCAAATTTGGGAATGTTGTACATACAGCCACCCTGCACAAGTGTGTAAAATGTTATACAAATGTGCCCACAGGGAGTGCTGCAGTAATGTTATATAGTGATATTTCTGCAATTCTATTCTCTATAATTAAATGAAACTGGGTAGACAGGTTCTACGTTACAATCTGAACAACATACTGAACCATGGCACCAACAGCCCCACCTTGTGGTCATTAATAAAAAAAAAACATTATACCACTTAAATGCACAAAATGTAATTTCATTTCTGTGAGGGGCCTCTCAATCAAAACAATAACAAAAGACAGTGTGATTACGGTGTGAAGTAGCAAAGGATCATGGGAGTTGTTGTCTTTGTTGTTAAACAACCAGCTTCACCAGGATAGGATTACTCCAGTGTTAATCATTCGGGATGTTTTTACCGGGAGCCAGATTGAAATCGTTAAAATGCTAATTAAAGCTGTTTTACCTAAAAAATCAGTGTTCTCCGATGATGTTTGGCAAGGTAACACTCGTTTGGTTTATTTCTTTTACAACTTAAGATCCAGACGTTCAGCAGGTTTCAACTGGGAGCCAAATTATCCGCAGAGGTCTCATACACGCAGATTAAAATCATTAAAATACTAATTAAAGCTGTCTCACCTAAAAAATCAATGTTTCTCCGACGATGTTTGGCGAGCACCGGACTTCTTGGAGGGGCTATTAGCCGAGCTACTGCCAATGTTTGCCTAGTTTATTTCTCTGATAACTTAAGATCCAGACATCCAATGACTAAAATCCTTCTTCGGGCTAAAAGATATAGTTAAAAGCGACCAAAATTTATCACAAAAATGTGGCATAAAACTGAATAAAAGTCCATTTATAGGAGTCTCTGTGGAACAACCACAACGCCGATGTATTATCTTGTGTACACTATGTCACTCTTTGGTAGACGCCATTGTAGCGGACAAACACAGTGCTGACGCATGCATCTTGTGAACTATACTATATGTAAGTACACAACTCAACAAAATAATATAACATAGGTCTAGTTGTTTTTAGACATTTTAATGCAGAATAATTACATATTATAGCTTTAACCACAGCGTTGTCACACCATAAAACATCATTATTGAATGAGTAGAAATGTTTAATATGCTACGTTTGTAGAAATGTTGATATGATACGTATTACATGTGTTGAAACGTATATATTCAACGTTTCAGTGGTTTGCAAAAACGTTCAATGCCAACGTTTTGTTCTGGTGATTGGGTTGGTTTAGTCCGTCAGTGGGGTCCAGCATGGGTCCTCTGATGCTTGGGTCCTGGCAATGCCATCCTCGCATCCTTGTGGGGTTAGTGGCAGCTGGTTTCTTGATGGGCAACAAGAAAACACAGGAGAGTTGACTCGATCGGAAGGCAGTGGGGCATAGAAGTTATCTGCGTCTTTGTGAAGAAATCCTTCTCTTCCTTCTGCAGGCAAACAGGAGAGCACTGGGTTGCAACAGCAGAGCTTCCTCCAGCACGGTTACAGTGGAAAGGCACGGGTGTATCTGTGAAGCTGGTACTTATGAAAATGACCCTACTTCTCACTTTATTTATGATCCCAGTAAACACTTTCCTAATGAGTTTATGGCCTCAATTGCTAGTATTAAGTCTTCTTCAATGAATCATGATGTTCATTTTGTAAATTATGGCCCCATGTAGAGTAAAATAGATGATAAAGCAGTATATGCTTTAGGGTGTGGCTACGTTGTGATTGACAAGTCGGTACCACGGCGACAGCATTGATTACATAACGTAACCATGGTGTAACACAGATTCACAGAGAATAGCTGTAGCTACAGCTATTTCACAGTGTGTTTTCAGTATATGAAACTTAATTGTAACATTTTGGTTGCCTAAAAGTCCAGTGTTTGGTTGTGACAAAAGATCCTGTAAGGAATCGGATGTTCAGTTTTTTTGAATACATTTTGTTTTAATGGTCTCAGGCCTGTTTTGCGCTAGCATAAATTAGCATTAGCATTAGTGTTATCACTGTTAACTATAGATTATAAATGCACCTTTCTAACTAAGCTAGCAGCTAGCGCTATGGTCAGCTCCACCCTCTCGTCCAAATATGGTCACTTCTGGCTCCAAAAATCAAACATGGTGACCGTCAAATCCAAGATGGTGACCAGACACTGGACTTATCAGCTAACTCATCTTGTGTCTGACTCAAATCTGGACTTTCTCTGTCTGACTGAAACATGGTTGAAACAAACAACTCTTGCAAGTGTGTTCACAGTACCCGGATACCAATGTTTCAAAAGAGAAAGATCTGATGGAAGAGGAGGAGGGGTGCTTTTTTATGTGAGAGACAACATCAAATGTGAACGTGGGGTTTGTGATGCGGGTAACGCGTTAGAATATGTTGGGATAAAAATAATGTTATCCCAACACATGTCTTTTAACATCATAGGTGTCTATAGGCCCCCTTCTGCAGATGACACTTTCTATGATCAACTCACAGAAGTCTTGAAAGAGTGCAATCTCAAAAAAGAATTATTACTTATGGGTGATTTTAATGTGAACTGGGAGGATAAAACTAAGAGGAGAAAACTAAAAATGATCACAGAGAAATTCCAACTAGAACAACTAGTAAAAGGCCCAACTAGGATCGCAAAATGCTCCAGTCCACAAATTGATCTGATATTTATTAACAAACCAGAAAGAATAACTAAAAGCTATAATTTAATCAATGGCTTATCAGATCATAACCTAACCCTATGTGTGAGAAAATTGACTAAAAGCTTGAACTTGGATGATATA
This sequence comes from Thunnus albacares, assembly GCF_914725855.1. Lineage (NCBI taxonomy): Eukaryota > Metazoa > Chordata > Actinopteri > Scombriformes > Scombridae > Thunnus > Thunnus albacares. The sequence goes on along the minus strand of NC_058128.1, from coordinate 25,962,727 downwards.
CTGTCCTCTGATGATCTGGACTATGGCTGTGATACTTTTACTCACAGAATCAACTCTGTGAGGGAAAGATTTAATGTGAGGATACAGATAAAATCTAAAAAAAAAAAAACAATTTACCGTGATTTAATGAAAATTTGTTGAAACTAATAGGGAGGCAATTAAAACTAGAAGGGACACTGACATGCTGATTTATAAAGGTTTAACAAAAAAAGTTATCCAAGAGCTAAGAGAAGCTACATCTCGTTTTTATCTCAATATTTTGAATGAGGCAAAAGGCAACAGTAAATTTATCTGGAAAAACATTGATAATCTCACAAGGAGGGACCCATAAACTCAGGGAAAGTTAATTGAAGATCATCTTACTGTTGCTTCTGTCTTAAATAGTTTCTTGAGTCTGTATATGAGTTAGGAAAAAAATTACAAAAAGGAAACTGGATATTGTTCCCATAGATGCTACAGGCCAGGATTTCGAGCTGGTAGAAACTAATGAGTTACAAGTAAACGAAATCATCAGCTCCTTAAAAAGCTCAAAAATTAGAGATGCTTTCCAATTTGACACTATGTTTGTCAAATCACACAAAGATATTTTAACTCCCCCTATTGCTCATTTAATTAGCTTGTCTTTTAAACACAACTCCTTTCCTGATGACTGGAAATGTGCCATTGTCACGCCTATTTTTAAATCTGGAGACCACATTGAAGCCAGTAACTACAGACCAATAAGTATACTGCCAGTACTTTCAAAGGTTGCTGAGAAAGTTGTCATTAAACAACTGACAACATTTCTTAATACAAGCAATTTTGGTCTACATTGTATGCAATTTGCCTTTAGAGCAAATCATTCCACCGAAAGGCTACCTTGCACTTAATAAGGCAAATTAAATTAATACTTAAGACAAAGGGGGAGTAGTTGGTGCTGTATTTTTAGATCTGCGTAAAGCATTCAACACAGTCAATCATGATGTTTTAATATTGAAACTCTGTAAATTTAACTTTTCATCTGGAGCACTGGCATGGATGTCTTCATATTTATCTAATAGGAGACAATGTGTTAAAGTTGGTGACACACTGTCCAGTAAAATGAAGTGCACAATGGGTGTTCCACAAGGGCCAGTGTTAGGTGCCCTTTTATTTAGCCTATATATTAATGATCTCCCTCAACAGTGTCATGATGCAGAACTACAAATGTATGCAGATGACACCGTTGTGTACACACATGCAAAAACAGCTGAGTTAGCTGCTGCTAAGTCTTAATGTAAACAAGACAAAGGGTATCTTTTTCTCTAAGACTGCTGATATTTTCATAAAAGGTGAAAAAATTGACATAGTTACTGATTTTAAATATCTTGGTGTGACATTGGATCCAAATTTGAACTTTAAGAAACATGTTGAAAAAACGGTTAAAACCATAAAGTACAACTTTAAACAACTTTACTTTTTTTTTTAGTAAATTTTAGACATATTAGAAACTGTCTCTTTGGATGCAGCCAAGATATTTATTTATGCATGCTATGATTCTTATGTCTTATTGCATCACATGTTGGGGGCAGGCTGGAGAAACAGCCATAAAACCTCTTGAGTCCTTATACAAACAAACTCTAAAAACTCTAAAAGCTTTGAGAATTTTAGATTATTCTCAAATTTATGCCAAGTTTATAAAATTTTAAATGGTTTGGCCACTCCTCCACTATATGACTTTGTGTACATGCACTCAGTAGGTTCTATTAGATCCTCCAGAATATCCTCTATAAAAGATTGTACCATACCATTTCGTCACACTGCATTTGGGCAGTCAGCTTTCTCTGTGAAAACCACAACTCAGTGGAATGCCCTACCTGATACCCTGATATGAAGAACTGTAGTTATATCAATGCATTCAAGACCAGACTGTAACATGCACTAAAGACCAGCTGTGTGACCATTGAGTCACACAGCTGAGTTTAGCTCACATTATTTCTAATTGACATTGTGGGTGTATGTGATATGCTGTGTGTAGCTTTGTATTTTGTGTTGCGTACGGTGTGTTCTGTGTGTTTTTTTTTTTTTTTTGCTTTTTACTGTTTGTTGTTGTGCTGTTGTATGTTTTTTGTCAGGGACTACAGATGCAAATTAGCCTCAAGCTAACTCTGGTGCAGTGCATCTTTAATATTTCAAACTGCACACTGTCCCATTCAATAAATAAATAAATCATTAAATGACTGATCCTGTTGTTTTTCTTGGGACGATAGTCTCATATATATGTGACCTTCCCAACTGGAGGATAAGGCACTGCTAACCACACCTTAACCTGGGCCCACCCAAGACCACCTTCTCTATACAGGTCAACACACAGATAAGTGTAAAGAAAATTAAACAGAGACGTGGCTTCAAGTACAATTGTATAAACATTTATTTAAAAAGATCAATTTGAAAAAAACAGTGATGTTGTAATACAACCAGAGACCAATTTATTAATATAAAACAGGATAATATCTGCCAAGTAGGTATTTAAGATTTTATAGATAGATAATACCTCACACACCCTCACATGTCATGCTATTTCTGAGCCTATGAGAAAAATTTTCAAAGTATTCCTCACTCTAAAAAAGGGAAAAAATATATGATTAACAAGCCAGGCTGACTGGTACCAGATAGTGGTACCAGTCTAACCCCTAGGTGCCGTGTAATACTTATCTGCATGCAGGTGCACAGCAAACCATATGGCTAGAGCCCCCAACAGTACAGCCCGGATACCTAAGGCTAAATAAGGGAACGCAGAGACAGCATTAATACACCTAACAAAATCATACAGGTGCAGTGGGTTCGTCTCACAAAGTCAACCAATACCACAAATCAATTAAAAATATACTGAACCAAAAGGGGCAAAAAAACAACACTAAATACAACTAAGCAAAAGAAACAAAGAAAACAAAAAACAAAAGGCAAAACAAACTATAGGCAAAACAGTAGCAAACTATCCTAAAAAAAAAGGAAAAGGAAAATTAAAAGCACAATCCGTGGACTTCAACGTGGACTTCAATATGATATATGCTTAATTGTTTCATCCTACCTCTACCATAGTAACACCTGCCAATTATGGCGCAGGTCAAATACTCCTCAGCACTGGACCCCTATATCACAAACAATTCGTCATTTTTGATAAGACTCAGAACAACACTACACGGGCAATAACACAACTATTAGCGCCTCCCTCTACAGGTGAGATCTACCATCTCCCACGGATCTGGATGTTCAAAGCTGGGGTTGCCTGCACCTGGTATTTACAATTGCTGCCATTAATACAGCGAAGAAAACCTGACAGTTTAACTTGAAAACTACTATACATACCTCGAACAGGAAGTCAAAACTCCCTGTCTGCCAGCTGACCACCATGTAGGAGAAACTATAGTGATCTGCCTTACGCTACTAGAAAACAACTTCTGTCCGTGTGTGTGGCCTGTGAGTATTTATAGTGTGCCTGGATGGCAATTGAATGGGATGTGATTGCGATGTTGGCATTTCCCTTATATGGAAAGTGACACGCTAACTAAAAAAGAAAAAGTGGCCGTGACCAGCCAGGTAAAAGTGACTATGCAGGGCTAGGCAGGTAAAAGTGAGGTTAAGGAAAGACTAACCCTTCTACATATACATCAAGTCAAAGTAAGAATTTGCAAGTCAAGCAAACTGAGCAATTTGTGAAAACTGACCCAAATGGTAAGTGGTAGCTATAAACAACCCATCCAGTACTATAAGAAATATGTGATTTCTAGACTAACACATGCCACATGCAAGACGGTTTGTCTCTCTTTAAAGAACAGCCATATTTTCACTGGACTACAGCTGTGTTCTCTCATAGGTGTCTTAACATAGATAACACTATTTTCCAAGTGTAATTATTTGTCCATTCAATTAAAAGTCCATTCATTGGTCTTTGATAAATACTGTGTTTGGAGTCAAGAAACTTGTCAAAATGAAATCAAATGAAGGTAAGATCACACCGTAGAAACTAGACTACAACATCATCAGTGACCTCAACTTATCCTTTCGCCATAAGTTTAACATTCTTGCTAATAGAAAGTGAGCTAGCAGTAATGTGTAACCAAGTTTCATTAACGAACAGAGATAATTGCAGACATGCCATATTGAGCGGTCAGGATGTGTTTGTCTGCAATCACTCTTCTTCCCTCGCCGGTGTTTGGTAGAACAAAAGCAATGCACTCTGGGTGATCAGGCCAGGAGAGGCAGTGGGAGGGGCAGCTGCAACTCATTAGGGCGCTATTTTAACAACACTCTTTCTCTTCACACTGCAGAGTGGCGTGAAACCACGACTCAACATACCATGCTTTCCCTCTTAGCCCTCACAAAGGGATATAAATCTCCCCTGGGCAGGATAATTAGCAAGATAATTTTATCCATAATGATACTTGTCAGTCAGAAGTGCTGATGAAATTAAAGAACTTTTTCTCTGTGAAATTTCTCCCCCAGATTTCTCCGCAGATTTATGTGTCAGGGGAAGAAGAAAAGGAAAAAAGAAACTAAAAGTCTGAGGAACTTTTCTGTCTATAATAGGCTGACTCCATAAATCCCCACAGTGTGAGCTGTGTGTACATTCCTCACCTGGCCTCAAGCCAGAAGTCAAGCTCACATCAATTTACAACAAAGGTTACAGGTGAACAAATGGTCATTGTTGATATTGTATTAACATTATTTACAATGACAAACCTGCTGTAGTGCTGTGGCAGAACATAATGTGCTCATTGTGCGGCTTCTGTCATCAGAGAACATCATTCAACTTGACACTTAATTTTCTGTTCACACACATGCTGGTAAATATGCAGACATTTGTGTAGTGGGCAAATCTTGGGAATCCAAGACAGGCCTTTTAACAAAACAGAGTACTTGATCATTGTGTTCTATTGGAGAGGAAGCTGGAGGAAATCAGCCCTCACCCTCACAGCTGAGAAACTGCATACTTTGATCTTGAATCTGAATTCTTCTGACTTGTCTTAGTGTTTTTTTTTTTAAAAAAAGGGCTACTTAAATTATTTCTGAGATGCTGTTATGAGGCTCAGTGGCAAAGGTAAAGGCCTCCTGTGGATAAGTGAAGATAAAAGCAAAAAACAAAAGACATCACTGCCTGAATGTTATAATGTTTAGCATAAGCAGCGCCAAACATTTCTTCAAGGAATACATGTCTTGTGCTTTCTTTTAAAAAATTAATGTGGAGGAATTGGGACCCTGTTACCCGTTGTATCACTCAACAAAGGCAACTGAACAGTCGCTTATGTCAAAGTTTGACAGAATTAGAGCAGGGTTTTTCGCAGCTCCCTGTCCCCCACAGGGAACCTGGCACACACAACTCAGAAAAGAAGTTTACTTTCATTGTCATTTGAAATTACTCTCATTTGCATTTTCTGGGAGAATGGGGCCACATGAAAAACAACAATGCCACCAAGAGGGGCATGAAGAGATGCAAGGCATCTTTGAAATGGAACCTTGGAGCACTTCAATGGGATGAGCTGTCTGGTGATTACCCCTGCAGGGTTTTAAGGAATCTGTAATTCAGGAGATGGAGAAACTTCTCCAGATGGCTTCTAGAATTCTACCTTCCTCCTCTGCTCAACTAACAGCAGTCAGGATGTGATGGTTGGATAATGTTCTCTCCATCCACCTCCAATAACTGTGACATTCAGTGTGTTAGGAAGCACTTATGACTTTAGATAACTTATACTTATTTTCTTTCTTTCTGACAGTGTGATGAGAGAGAGGATATATACATATATTTTTTCAGTAACGGAAAATACAAGCACACATCTCCTGAATGAACTGCACAGGTTGACATTTGAATGTTTTTTGTAGCACAAAGTATGCAGCAGTTGAAAAGGGCCAAAAAATGTATGGAATGTGGAATAAGAATAACTAGAAATGCATTTCCTGCGGAAAATGCGTGTGAATGCTGAAAACTGGAATAAATCATTGCTGAGAATACTAAACACTCGTTCAGCATCCCCATCTGTACAAATAGAATTTGATTACCATGGCATGTTACATTGAAGAGATTTTCTAGTTAATAAGTAGTATGGTGGTGTTTTATTTATGACCGTAAAGTGGGGCTATTGGTGCCATGATTCAGTATGTCATGCAGATTCTCATGGAAAACCTGTGTACCAAGTTTCATTTCATTAAAGACAACAGAATTGCTGAAATATCATGTTATAAGGTTACTTTAGCGCCCCCTTTGGACAGAATTTTATGAAATGTTACACACTTCTGTAATGTCACCTTGTGTACAACATTCCCAAATTGGGTCACAATCCGATTCAGTATTGAGGAGTTATTGACCATTAAGTGCATTCGACCATGCCTTCAAAACTTTGCTAACCAATGACAGACAAACCATAAATGACATCCAAAAACAAATGAATACGTTGTGTTCAAGGTCCTCTAAATATGGTATGTACCAAGTTTTGTGAAGATTGGATGAAATATATGTGAACAGAAGCAAAACATATGTTTATTAAAAAAATAAAATGGCTGAAAAAATTTAAGGGGCGCAAATGGGCGGGGCCTATATCAGTCTACTTGGTACCATCCAGGGAATACACTGTGCAAAAATTGTTTGGATAGGCCTCATGGTTCATGAGTTATAAGCCAAAACGTAAAACACGTAGTAACTGAGCACATGGTGGTGATGCTGGTCCCATTTTAAAATATGTTAAGCATTTTCACATGGGCCACCTGTCAATTAAGTTTGAAGACTTTAGCACTTTTAGTTTTGGAGATATGAGCTTTCAAACACTGCTCCCATTGACTTTCCATTATAAATTTTAATGCTTTAAAAAATTATATAAAATCACTGGGATACATTAGATATGAGAAAAGTAATAGCATACATCTCCCTATGGGGATGCACAATTTGACATTGAAACGAAATTGATACAAGAAATCATGTAGGACTAGTTAGACGATGAAAAACGGCGAAATAATATGTAATAACTAGAAAATTCTGCAATTTCTAAAGAAATTGCCTGTGGGAGCTGCAAACTGCCAGACACAGCCGCTGCTGCTGCTGGCTGCTGCCACTCCTGTTATTGCTACTGTTGCTGCAAATTTGTGTTTCAGCAGTTATTATTCAAATTTTTTAGCGCCACCTATAGGTGAAATTGTATCAAATACCACACATTTCTTAAACATCCCCGTTTGTATAATTTTGCTGAATTTGGTCACTATGGATTGTTGAATTTAAAAGATATTTAACTTAATAAGTAGTATGGTGGTGTTTCATTAATGGCCACAAGATGGAGCTATTGGCATGGAGAACTTGTGTACCAAGTTTCATTTAACTGAAGACAACAGAACTGTTGAAATATCATGTTATAACATTACAGTAGTGCCCCCTGTGGGTAGAATTGTATCAAATGTTGCATAATGCTGCACTGTCATTATGTGTACAAGATTCTCAAATTTGGTGCTGAATCAGCATTGAAGAGTTATGGCTCGTTAAATGCATCAGGCCACGCCTTCAAAGGTTTGGTAACCAACTACAGACAAACGGTAAGTGATACCAAACAATGAAGATATAAGCTCTGTTTTGGATCATCTAAATATGGTACGTACCAAGTTTGGTGAAGATTGGATGCAAAATGTGCCAAAAAAAGCAAAAAATGTGGTTTTGAAAAAAAATCAAAATGGTGGAGAAATTTTCAGGTGCAAATGGGCGTGGCCTATGTCAGTCTACTTGTTACCATCCAAGGAATACACTGTGCAAAAATTGTTTGGATAGGCCTCATGGTTCATGAGTTATAAGCCAAAACGTAAAACACGTAATAACTGAGCACATGGAGGTGCTGCTGGTCCCATTTTAAAATATGTTAAGCATTTTCACATGGGCCACCTGTCAATCAAGTTTGAAGACTTTAGCACCTTTAGTTTTTGAGATATGAGCTTTCAAACATTGCTCCCATTAACGTTCCATTATAAATTTTAATTAAAAAATTATATAAGATCAATGGAATATGTTAGAGATGAGAAAAGTACTAGCATACATCTCCTTATGGTGATGCACGATTTGACATTGAAATTAAGTTGATATGACAAACCTAGTAGGACTAGTTAGACGCCAAAAAATGACGAAATAAATAAATAAACTAGAAAATTCTGCAATTTCTAAAGAACTTGCATGTGGGAGCTGTAAACTGCCAGATGCAGCCTATGCCGCTGCCAGCTGCTGCCACTGCTGTTATTGCTATTGTTATTGCTACTGTTGCTGCTGTTTGTATGATTTTGCTGAATTTGGTCACCATGGAATGTTGAATTTAAGAGATATTTAATTTAATAAGTAGTATGGTGGTGTTTCACTAATGGCCACAAGGTGGAGCTATTGGCACCATGTTTCACTATGTTGTGCACACTAACATGGAGAACTTGTGTACCAAGTTTCATTTCACTGAAGACAGCAGAAGTGTAGAAATATCATGTTATAACATTACAGTAGTGCCCCCTGTGGGTAGAATTGTATCAAATTTTAGATAATGGTGCACTGTCATCATATGTGCAAGATTCTGAAATTTGGTGTTGATTCGAATCAGCATTGAAAAGTTATGGCTCCTTAAATGCATCAGGCCATGCCTTAAAAGTTTGGTAACCAATTACAGACAAGGGGGAAGTGATACCAAAAAACTGAAGACAAAAGCTCTGTCCAGGATCATCTAAACATGGTATGTACCAAGTTTGGTGAAGATTGGATGAAAAATGTACCCAAAGAAGCAAAAAATGTTTTTGAAAAAATTCAAAATGCTGGAAAAATTTTCTAGGCGCAGTCTACTTCATAATATTGCTCTCATGTACAAAGTTGCTTTCCATCTCTATCATGTACCATAAGTCAATTCCTCTCTAGCTTACTTTAACATTATTACCTAAAGTGTGGATTGCTATTATTGTTAAATACAACTTTTCCAGTTTTATAGATCTTGTCTGAGTAGTCCAGTGGTTTAAGTTCATGTCCCTTTTCAACTCCTTTTAGATCCAAACGTTGTGAGTTCGAGCCCCGCTGAGGGCAGAACTCAGTAGAGTTGAAGGATTTCAATCACACGCAATTTCTACAGAAATTGTGTGTGATTACTGAAAGCGGATTTAGGCTGCATAACTGGACGCTGAACACTATTGAAAAATCTATCAAGATTAAAATCAGCAATGGGTGGAACTGAATCTACACCCTCATGTTTGTAAGACAGACATCTTATGCACTGACCTAACATGTCACACAGCAATACCAGGCCAGAATTTGGTGTTTAGTCTGTCAATTGCATGAAGTTTTACAGTAGCAGTCTCATTAAGCAGATTGACATCACCTAGACTCCCTCATCCTTCACCTCTACTGAGTTCTTCCCTAAGGAGGGCTCGAACTCACAACCTTTGGATCTAAAAGGAGTTAAGAAGTTAAATGAGCTTAAACCACTGAACTACTCAGACTAAAGCTGTTGAATTGGAAAAGATGTATTTAACAAGCATATCAATCCACATTTTAGGTAATAATGTTAAAGTAAGCTAGAGTGGAATTGAATTATGGTACATGATAAAGATGTGAGGCAACATTATGAAGAGCACTGCAGTGAACAGGTATCAAACACACAACCTTGTCATCTAAGGTGAATCTGATCAGAGAACAGTGTTCTAAACCACTGAGCCAACAGACATTCACAAAAATGAAAGGGAAAAATCTCCATTTTGATGATGAAAATGTATTTGTCTCAAACTAGAGCTTGAAGCCCAGAGATTTGTACATCATTAGTGAAAGCAAGACTATTTTAACATGAGAATGAATGATATGTGTAAAATGTGTTTGATGGAAGAGAGTGTCTGTAAGTTTAAGAAACTGCAGTGAGAGGAGACACACATCCTGCAGACTGTATTGCAGGGACTCTCTATCAATTAAGGTTCAGATCTCAAAAACTATAAGTCCTATGTGAAATGTATTTACATTTTGAGAGAGAGGAGGCTTGTGGCAACATACTGAGGCAACATATGTGCTTGAGGAATTAAAATTGTGGGAGTGACAGCAGTTTAGAAAAACATTTCTGGTCTAAAATTACCTGTGCTCTCCACTGTGCCTGATAACATGACACACTGGTGAGACCTGAAAAAGTCTTCAAAACCCCTGACTTTGGGCTTAAATTGCTGAGAAACTACAAAAGATATCACTAAACAATCTGATAACTTTGAAAGTTTAAAGTTTTGTGAACATTTTACAGTTTGAATGGCATCTGTATGATAAGGGACTTCCGAGCAGTTGAGTGTCAAAGTGACCAAGGTTCAAACTCAGTTGGACGGTTCGTCCCATAGACCGCCATTATAAATTTTAATGTTTTAAAAAATTATATAAAATTGCTGAAACATGTTATATTTCAGAAAAATACAAGCACACATCTGAATGAGTTGCACAGATTGACAGTTGAATGGTTTTTATAGCACAAAGTATGCAGCAGTTGAAACGCGGCAAAAAATGTACGGAAGACAGAATAAGAACTAGAAAATGCAATTTCTGTAGAAATTGCATGTGATTGCTGAAAGCGAATTTAGATTGCATAACTGGAAGCTGAACACTATTGAAAAATCTAGCAAGATTAAAATCTGCAAAGGGTGGAATGGAACCTACTCCCTCATGTGTCTAAGACAGACACACTATGCACTGAGCTAACATGTAACACAACTATGGCTGGCCAGATTCTGCTATTTAGTCTGTCAATTGCATGAAATTGACAAAAAAAACAGTTCAGCTCAGCCCATTAAGCAGATTGACATCACCTGGACTCCTTCATCCTTCAACTGTACTGAGCTCTGCCCTAAGCGGGGCTCGAGTTCACAACCTTTGGATCTAAAAGGAGTTGAGAAGTGACATGAGCTTAAACCACTGGACTACTCAGACTGGGTCTCTTGAATTGGAAAAGATGTATTTGACAAGAATAGCAATCCACACTTTAGGTAATAATGTTAAAGCGAGTTAGAATGACTTATGGTACATGATAGAGAAATGAAGCAACTTTGTACATGACAGCACTGCAGTGAGCGGATATTGAACACACAACCTTGTTATCTAAGGAATAGCTGATTATGAGAGCAGTGTTCTAAACCACTGAGCCAACAGACATTCCCAGTAATGAAAGGAAAAAATCTCCATTTTGATGATGAAAATGCATTTGTCTCAAACTAGAGCTTGAAGCCCAGAGATTTGTACATCATTAGTGAAAGCAAGACTAGTTTAACATGATAATGAATGATATGTGTAAAATGTGTTTGAAGGAAGAGAGAATCTGTAAGTTTAAGAAACTGCAGTGAGAGGAGACACACATCCTGCAGACTGTATTGCAGTCAATGAGAGCATGACAGGGACTCTCTATCAATTAAGGTTCAGATCTCAAAAACTGTAAGTCCTATGTGAAATGTACTTACATTTTGAGAGAGAGGAGGCTTGTGGCAACATAATGAGGCAACATATGTGCTTGAGGAGTTAAAATTGTGGGGGTGACAGCAGTTTAGAAAAACATTTCTGGTCTAAAATTATCTGTGCTCTCCACTGTGCCTGATCACATGACACACTGGTGAGACCTGAAAAAATCTGAAACACCCCTGACTTTGGGCTTAAATTGCTGAGAAACTACAAAAGATATCACTAAACAATCTGATAACTTTGAAAGTTCAAAGTTTTGTGAACTTTTTACAGTTTGAATGGCGTCTGTACGATAAGGGACTTCCGAGCATTTGAGTGTCAAAGTGACCAAGGTTCAAACTCAGTTGGACGGTTCGTCCCATAGACTTCCATTATAAAATTTAATGTTTTAAAAAATTATATAAAATTGCTGAAACATGTTATATTTCAGAAAAATACAAGCACACATTGGCTGAATGAGTTGCACAGATTGACAGCTGAATGGTTTTTATAGCACAAAGTATGCAGCAGTTGAAACGCGGCAAAAAACGTACGGAAGACGGAATAAGAATAAAGACTGACAAGAACAATGTGTGATTGATTTCAACAATGGGTGGAATTGAACCTATACCCTTATGCATGTAAGACAGACATGCTATGCACTGAGCGAATTTGTCACGCAGTTTACCAGTCAGATTTTTCTATTTAGATTTTCAATTGTATGAAATAAATGGGTTGTAATTTTTCAGACAAAGTTTTCTTGACTATTATGTGTGCATGCCAGTATCTGATGTTGTTTTTGTATGTATTGTTTTTTTTTGTTTGTGTGTTTCTGAGATAAAGGTAATTTTGAATTGTAAATGAAATCTCACGGTTCAAGGTGGCTAACAGTAAAACAGAGAAAGAGAGAGGTTTTATCACAAGGACTGTGTTTTGCAGTCTTAATCAGCAGATGGTGGCTTTGGTTAAATGTTGAAAAAAGCACGGACATCCTGTCTCATGCTTTAAGTCGGTATCAATTTTTTAAAAAATTTAACCAAAACACCCTCCATCTCTCCCCAACTCAAGGCTCCTAATCAGAACAATAAAAATGTTAATCATGCTATAGTCTCCAGAAGTGGATATTACATAGAAACAAACTTTGTCAGCTAACATGTTATAGATATGTTCACATGAATATCTTGCGACTTTGCAGATACATTAATTAAAAATGAGTATTCTCAGTATGTTCATTTATTATGAAATATTATAATTTGTAGGAGACAGGATTGTTTGTTCAATCCAGCACTTTGTATTCTGGAAAGTAGTGAACATTGCAGCCTCTAAGGGCTTTTAGTATCTCTTGACCTTAAGTCTTTTTTCAAACATGTCTTAACCTTTAAAAGACAATTACAAGCATTTAAAGTGCTACCAGATGTGCTAACCAGCATGATCATTCACCTCTCAACAATAGCTTAATAAGAAGGTGGATGTAATGAAGGTGCTGAGCCACTATCAGTGGTTGGTGAAAAGACAAAGCCTAAAGGCCTGAGCCTAATGAGCAGCTGTATGGCACTCATTAAGACTGTAGAGCAACTGCTGATCCTTAATGAGCTTCTTCATTAAGAGCCATTTGGAAAGGAAAGGTCTTTAGGCAGCCAGGCTCAGCACCCCAAGCACTCGCTCTGGATGACATGGTGTATGTCGGGTATATGTGGGCACATGTTAGGTTCAACAGATCAGTCCCTAAGCTTTGGATGGTTTGCTCCCCCCTAATATCACTCATCACTTGGTATTACAAGTTAGTTTCAAAAATCAGATATCAGCTGTTCAGTGTGATCCTGTCTGACACAGTCAGAAAAACCCTGACATGTCACCTGACTTTTTCCCACAGAGGGCCAAATCTACAAAGAATGGATTGCGCCCACTAATAGCACCGCGAATAGCACAGCATCTGCCCCCACAATCTGCCCCGTTTTTAAGATCTATTCACAAAAGATTTTGTGCCAATGATATGCTGGCGCAAACATGCCCACAAAGTTTTGCAGCTGAGTGCAATTTGCCCCTGTTTTGCGTCCGTTTGACTGAGAGCTGTTTCCTGTGTTTCAGGCTTTTCTCCATATTTAAGCACACAGATTGGTCCATAATAAAAACCGCAGAGAGCACAAAAGCCGTAAATTGAATGTGTTTAATTAACAGAAGTGTACACACATAGAGCTCGTCATAATCACAAACCAACTTTCATGTGTTTTGCTTCTTTTACTTCTCTAGTATTTCACATCTATAACATAATTTACTGAAATGTCCATCAGAATAGGCTACAACTATTAACATGACTCAAGCAGATCTGAAACATGTTAGATTAATGTCTGTGTTCAATTTTTTTCATTTCAATTCAATGTATTTATATAGCGCCAAATCACAACAGAAGTTATCTCAGGGCACTTTACAGGTGCACTCTTAATTTCACAGAGACCCAACATTCCCCCATAAGCAAGCACTTGGCAATAGCGGCAAGGAAACACTCCCCTTTAATGAGAAGAAACTCAAGCAGAATTGGGCTCTACATGGGCGGCTATCTGCCTTGACTGGTTGGGTTAGAGAAAGAGGGAGGGAGGGGGAGAGAGGAGAGAGCCCAATAACAACAATAATAACAATAACAACAATAATAATAATAGAAATATGACTAATAATAATAGTAGCAGGCATGGGTGTCAAACATGACCACATCAGCACAGGGTCCCCGCAGCCACGGTCCATGGAGGCCCATCCATAACTAAGGGGTCCATGACTGTGCTGGTAGTTCCTATCATTTGTCCAATTCCAGGTATAATTTCATGGTGCTGAGCTCCCCTGGTGGTCATTGTTAAGTTACATAAAATCTGTTGCATCAGTTTCCATTTTAGTTGTTGCATATGTAGAGCTAGTGTGCATTTTCTCTCTGTGAAGTTTTGAGAATACATACCTATGAGTATTACATAAGTTTATTTGTTGTATATTATTGATAGTTAGATACCAAATGTATTCCTTTTGAGTTGTTTCTGCAAAGATTTGAATATGTTTGGCAGAGCTAGTATCTTGCTTGTTCATGCTAGGCTGACTAGCTAATTAAGTAACCTGGCTGGTTAGCTAGTCAATTACTCTGGCTCACTTCAAATTGAATTGATATTGCATTATTTATCTTTGTGATTATCTATGTGTGTTATTTATCTTTATACTTAGGTTGACTATAATGAACCTAATATGCTGGTTGCCAACCACTGTTATAAACCAAAAAGATGAGAAGAAAAGGTATTTTCAAACAGAGTGATACATCCTGTCAGCCGACGGATTTCCTATATGCGCAGCCGAACACAGCAACTCCTCCACGGACTGTTTCACCCTGATGGTCCTGGTGTTTCTTCTGCAGGCTTCATTTCACTTAACTGACCGACAGACCCCCTGGTTCTTCCCACTTTAACCTGAATAACAAACCGGGGCTTGGTGGTCCGGTTGGATCCGAACAGAGAGCCGTGGCTGTTTTTTCAAACAGAGTGGTACATCCTGTCAGCCGAGGGATTTCCTATCTGTGCAGCCGAACATAGCAACTCCTCAACGGACTCTTTCACCCTGATGGTCCCGGTGTTTCTTCTGCAGGCTTCACTTTACTTAACTGACCGACAGACCCACTGGTTCTTCCCACTTTAACCTGAATAACAAACCGGGGCTTGGTGGTCAAAGATGAAGTCATGTAATGTATTTTATTGTAAGTTTATCGCACTGTTATTTTTTCAATTTCTGTTATTTGTAGTATTTCTATTAATGTGCCTGACATGCCTAACTGCAGCCTATGATAATGTTCCGTGCCTCTTTGACTGGAGTAGGCTACTGATACCTTTGCATAGTCTAAATAAAAAAAGTTTTCCTCAGTCGAGGAAACAGAACGCGTGGATCAGAGCTGAAACAACCCTTTTGTTGTGAAGACCAATGCCTACTTAACCCGTTAAAGCAATCAAGTCCCAAAAATAAGCTGTCTACAGCTGATTATCTTAAAAAGCAAAATAAGGAGAGAAGAGAATGATGAGGCAGAGATGCAGAGGCACTGATGGGTGCAGATGATGTAATGAGAGCAGGCTGGTCTCGCACACGTGAGTTTTTACTCTTGTCTTGTCCTCTCCTGACCTGTTGAGTCATTCTCCTGTCTTACTCCAATCCTGTGACTAATTGTGGAACTTACCTTGTCCTGATCTCGGTTAAAATTAAATAAATTACTTCTATCCCATCGATATGTCTAAGTGAACACGTATGCAATGCAAAACATGGCCCCAAACCGCAGGACTCCCATTGCAATGTCATCCTATAGGGATCAGCTATATAGATAGCGACAGTCAATTGTAGACAACTCCCAAAAATTTGAAGCAGCATGACAGTCACAAATACAAAACCTGTAATGACAGATGCATGACCCAAAACACCAAGCCCCTACTGACTGCTTTTCAGTCCTTAGATGAAAATAATCGCTCAATGGAGGAGAATGAAATGGTCATCCAGTTCAACATAGAAATAGGAACTCCCCTATATTATTTATCTGTCAGTATGTTTATTTTTCTAAATTAGTTCATGTATAATGTCAGCCACTGCTTGTTGCAGAAAATAAAAACCTAAAAACCAGAAACATAAAAGAAAGAAATAGCATACAAGATCCTCAATAGGCTACTGTACAGAAACAAAAAAAAAGACAAAAGTAAAAAAAAAAAAGTGCAACCAAATCTTATGGTGTTACCACCTACTGAGAAAGATGGTTGTACCACTAATGGAAAAGTTAGTCTACACCCTGCAGCTGCCTGTGTAGATTCCCGGTAATACTTAGAGGTGCAAAGTATTCTCTGGATCTCAAACTTGTTAAAATCACTTTTCATGCTTGTGTAGGAACTATGTGAAACAGAGTGCAACAGAGTGGTCAAGGCTACAGCACAATGCAGGCTGGTGAGGCTGGGTATGACCATGGAGATGTTGAGGCCCAGAACCGTGCTATAACCATGCAGGCCATATGTGAAGGCTAGACCAGCAATGCAAAACAACTCAGGAAGAAGCTGGGGGATGCAAAGTTGCCTGTCTTCACATTACACACACACACTTACACAGTCGCAACCGAGCACACACAAACACACACATACATGCAAATATCTACATACCACTACCACACTGTAAATCTTACTGCATTGTGTTTCTTTTTTAAATGCTATATCGCTGTTACTGTGCTGCTATATTGCTATTTTATTGTTATTACTGTTAGTTGAGGCTGCTGCAAAGTCGAAGAACACAGACACCAACAGTAACTTAGTTGTTGTCGCCAGGTTAGAGTCAACGTATTTACTTCTAGCAGTGAGTAGGAGCAGCTGGGCAGTCTAATATTTTAATAATAGTATAAGTAACTTATCAAGCTAAGCGGCTAAATTTACTAACACCAGTGTAATGAGGTGAAACCCCTAGTCTGTGTTTTTTTTTCTGTCCTACTGGGGAGCATTCTGTCAGAACAACACACAGTTTGAGTCTTTGTAAAAATACACTTTATTAAAAAATAGCCTAGAGTCTCTTTAAAAGCACTTATCCACCAAAGGTTTGGGGTGTTGAAAGTCCAGAGTCCAGGAAAAAGCCTCTTCTCTTCCCGTGTGATCGGGTCAGCTGGCAGTGTTCAGGCATTTGGGATGAAGGCCCCACAGCAAGTCAAACTAATAAAGAAAAAAAGGAAACAAACAACTGGCCCTAGCATTGGTTGAATTTCAGCGGCTGTGTGGGCCTGTATTACAGATGACTAGCACAACTGCTTCTGTTTAATGCAGAATTCAGGAGAGGTATTTAGCTGAGAGGAGAGGTGAAGTGTGTTTCACCCCTCCACGGATCCCACAATGCCTCCTCTCTTGTCTCCCTCTCCGTCGGATGCACCTGCGACTATCTGCTGCCCAGCCTCCACCCCCGGGTGTCGTCACTCAGTCACGCTGTCTCTCTCAGTCATGCTTGCCCCTGAAGAACTCTGTTGCTGTCCTTGGTCACTGAGTGCTGTTTGGCTCAGTTACACCAGTCTCTCCTTTGAAGCATAGCTTGAAGTCAGTGTATGGATTTTCTTTTCTTTTCTAAAATGTGATAGGCCATATGCTGTGTTTGTCAAAGGGGAAAACCCAATCACAGTAAACTACTCCTACACTGTTAGTCAAGTTCAAAGTGCCTTTTGAACAGTTCAGTCTGAACTTGGCAATGGTGGTGATTCCTATGGCAGATAAAGATGACGATTCCTCAAGATTCATATAGGTTGTTTTTTGTTGTCTCACTTAAGGTGCTGTTGCTGTTGGGCAGTTATAAAGCTAGAGGTGTGTATCTAGAATTTTAAGGTAGGTTAGTTGTTTTATTAATTTTTTATTTTCTGAGGAAGCTGCATCTGCAGCAATCCCACTGTGCCTGATGCAAACATGTGCTTGAACGTGTGCATGCACACACACACACACACACACACACAGACACACACACACACACACACACACACACACACACACACACACACACACACACTGCCAGAGCTGTGTCAGAACACTGCCATTCTGTTTTGTGGAGGTAGGGTGGGGGGTGTTAAAAATATGAAAACGACAGCGGCTGTCCTTTTGTCGATTCAATTGTGTTTCCATAGGTTCTATATCTATAAGCATTCTACAGGTTCTACAAGCAAGTCAGTGCATTCAGTAGGTTGTTTCAGAGTCATTAGGTTCTGTAAATGCTTTGTGGCAACAAACAGCGATATGTTGACATTAAAAAGAAAATATAGTTTTGAATATTTCAGTATATTTAAAAGCAAGTACTCCTGTACTTAAACTCAAGTAAATCACCTTGTTGGCAATCTTCTTGAAGCCATCTTGCTTCCATCCCAAGTAGCTGTTTGTAAGTGCCAAGCACATATTATGATTTGAGATACTGTTTCTAAAGGAAATTATTTTGCTGATTCTGTTGCTAAATCTGCTGCTGTTTCACCTGAGACACACTTGCTTCAAATGTATCTTGATTTTTCTGCGGCTCAGACCCCTTTTGATCCACATATGTCCCGTAATGACATCCAATCAATGGCTAGGGCTGCAGAAAAGTCTGCTTGGAGGAAACATGGTTATTGTGATCCAGAGATAACCCTTGCTTGCCTAAGCAACTTTTTCCCCACATGGTGAAGTTTTCACATGGGTTGGACCATGTTTCAAAGAGGGGTATCATTGATTTGATTGCTCAAAATTTGGATTCAGTTGGGTTTATCACTGTAGCAGAAAAGTTTTTCAAAAGATGCCTGGTGTGTGCTCAAGACAATATAGGTAAGTTGCACAACACAAAATAATCAACAAAATAATCAAAATAATCAACATTTGAGATGAGGAAATATGGAGGGAGGTATCCTGAAGGGAGGTATCCTGACACCTATACATTTCATGGAAATGGAAAGACTGTGCCAAGGGTTTTTTGCACAGGCTGTTGTTATTATGTTCATTTGATGGTGCCAGTGAATTTATTTCAAATGACAAGTCAAGTGGGAAAATACTTATTCAACTGAAGCAAGTGAGTTAAATAGTGCATGTTAGAAAACCCAGATCTCTTCCCACAGAGCTTATAGATATAAGAACTTTTGGTCAGCAAGCAACTTATGGTCAACAAATCTCCTTGTATGAAATGCTGATGAGCCAGTTGTTGATGCAATATTATTGTTTTTCCTGATAGCTATGTGTCCCTTGAGTTGTGTTAAAGCTATGATCCACAGGTTCGTCACTACCTCATTGCTGTAGCAATACAGTCTGATGTGAAACTCCCTTTGTTTAATACACTATTGGATGCCCACTCATATCTAATGGTTGATGGCAACTGTGAGGACATTAATGGTGAAAGCTACCTCCAACAACTTCAACTCAACTTGGATGATTTCAAGGATGTGTAAGCATGCAACACCTGCCCTTTAGAGTTATCACTTGTATTATTGTGTGTATCTGTTTCCTCATTCTTTAAAAAATAGGGTTATATTATAAAGTGATGACAAGTGTGAAATTAATTAATTACTATTTTGCTTGCTCAAATATATGTTAGCACAAAACAACTTTTGCAATATTGTTTGGATTTTAAGGACAACATGTTGAGCTTGATATATACAAAGGATTATCAAATGATAACAGGAGGAAACGTGAGAGAGATTTAAATAGTGGCAATCATTTGATGTATTTCTTGTCTATATTATATATTTTACAAATGCTCTCAAACCGACTGAAAGTGTTTCAACACCTGCTCTACATCATCAACATGCTGTGTCTATTTTAAACTTAGTGCCTTGCTGTGTAAAATGAGACAGCTGACTGTATGTAAGTTATTTAGCCTCTGTAACAGTTTATGTTGTACCTTTGCCTGAGCCAATGGTAAGACAAATCATGGTTATGTAGATTTATTTGTCTCTGTAATGTTGTTATCTGACAAGCCTTTAGAGGGCATTTAATGCCACTTTGGTCCACACTTGTGTGCTGTTATTCTGGCACACATGGTTGTGAAGAAATCTTACCCCTAGACTAGTCAAACTTTTGACCCTTGTTTCTATAGCTATCTTTAGCTATGGATATTTTTGATTCTGTACTATCAAATATTCTAGGGATGCTTAAGAACTGGGTGCCAAATCACGAGAGAGAGAAAAGGTAATTCTATGTGGTATGCTCTCTCTATCAGAGATATGATGAATTGTACTTTCGATTGTATTATTTGATTACATTATTTCAAAACCTGACAATGCTCCCTTTGTCTGTTTATCACATAGTATACAGTAGTAATGTATTATGGTAAAAACCCAATGAAGTGCACTTGAACCCATTTACCTCTTTCTAACTTTCAAAAGAAAGCCATTGCCATTATTTGACATGTAAACCTAGAGTGTTAGCTTTAAGATTGCAATTATAAATTGAATATTGGTATTTTATTCCAGAATTGTACTGTAAATTCATGCTAATGTTGAGGACAACATTTATTTTGCAGGGGAGGATTGCAGCACCTGAAAGGATATTTTATTTTATAGTACTTTGTTAATATAATTTATTCACATTTGGTTCAGTATTATCAGTAATATTCAGTTATTTTGATTTAGTATGTATATTTGTACCTGACAGCAGGGGGCAGAGTGAAGCTGTTTGTCTAAAAGTACTGCTAGCTAAGTAACTGCAGAAGTAGTTTTTTGTTGAGGAGTGTTTTGCTGCATTGACAGCTTGTTGTTTTATGTTTTACCAGCCTTGTCGTGTACAATAAAAAGAGAACTTATTCTACACCACACAGTTGTACGTCGAGTGGTGTAATATTTTCATTAAACAATGACACCAATCATAAGGATACTTCTGTATCAATCACATACTTCCATATCCCAAGAGCCTGATCTGAAATAGTCTCTTGAGGGTAGGAGCGGGCTTATAAGAAGTCATTTCAAACATTCCATCCCATTAATCCTCCAGGCCATTTCAAGAGCTGCTTTACTCTAAAGTCAGACAACTATCCATAAGTATTATGACTTTCAGTTCAGGGCTACATTGCAATGCTTTATAGGCCTGAATTCCATGGTTGCCAGGAACTGCAGACTAATGAATCCTCCTATTTAGCACTAGCACAAACATGAATACACACATAGCATGACATACAGAAACATTAGTTAGAGGAGAATATCCATCACACTATGTATCAGTGTCATGGGAGTCATGTTTTATTTGCATGTGTATAAAGGTACTACTTCTAAACTTCTCCAAACACATTTTCAAAGACAAATCTGTTGTCTTGCTATTTTACAATGAGCTCAGTATTAAATAATTATAACAACCGTATTTTCTCTAATAGTGGCCAGGGCCTTTATTTACATCAACTGCAGAGGGTACAAGGCCTTTATTGGAAGCAGGCTTATATTAGAGGGAGGCCTTTATTCCTAATTCCCTGTTATATTTACTCATATTTTAGTACGAAGCCTCCCTGTTTTCTGATCTGCTCCCGTTTGCTGTGTTAAATTTTTGTTACTGCGTAATGCTATTACTAAAATTAAAAGCCCATGGACATAATGCCTTCATTTTCCAACTTTTATTGTGAAACATTACACAAACATTTCAATTTAACTTTTGTTAAGTATGACCTGTCAAGTACCGGAGGGGAAATATGGCCAATGTCACATAAAAACTAAACAAATCTGAGGTAACGTTACACTGGATATAAACATTAATAGCCAGTTAACAGCACAGTCAAATATCGAATATCAATCAGCTGTCTCTCTAGCTCCAAGCTAACTTTCTTCCTCCCACCTCCAGCTAGCTGTGCTCTCCCCTTGTCAGCCAACAGCAGCTCACACTTCTGTTTTTTCCAGTATTTGATTCTTTTCGAATCATTGTCAAAATCTCTTGCAGCTTTCGCTTCTTAATTTTCCTCTGCATATTGCAAAACTCTGTCTTTGAATTTGACATCAAATTTCTGTCTGATGGGTACCATGTTCACTCTCTACAGTGTTGTGGCATCGGTGTTATGGAAAATTTAGTCACTGACACTTGCATAGGTCCTACATGGTACTTCAAATATAGCTACCGCCATCTTGTGGCACTTGTACATTACTACAAACCACAGCCACGTTATAACAGGCACCAAGAGGAGGGGGGTGGACATTTCTTTTCATTTGATAACGTTAAAAGTAAAGTTAGGCTTTGCTGTCGGTTTCCCAACTCATTTTAAAAAAAGACAAGAGAAAAAGAGAGGGAGCTAGAGAGTGACTGAAGAGATGGAGCTGGTAAGAAAGCAGTGAATCAGATCAAAAAAAATCTACTTGTTTCACAGCAATTACTTTCTAGAGCACAAATAAACAAACCCACAAACAACTGTACAACCCTGCAGCGGTGTGCAGCAACACCTGATTTGGTTGGTCTGAATATGGCCTTAATCCATCCTTGTTTTTTCTCTCCCCGGCCTGTATTTGGGGCCGGCCTTTATTTGTTCATGTCAACCACACCCCCGGCCATTATTGGAGACCCAGCTTTAAATTGAATACTGGCCATTATTAGAGAAAATACGGTATTAATAATTTAACGGTTGATGAGACGTGTTTGACAAACCATAAACAAACTCCTGCTGATATATAAATTGGCTGGTTGTGACTGCATCATTGTGTTCCAGTTAAACAAATGTTAACCAATTACTAATATTGTGACCATTTGACCATTAATTTGCTGTCAGTCCATCCAGTTAATATGCTTTCTCTATTTTGTGGTTTAGGATAACAAATTGCTACCAGCCTATCATCATATACTGTCTTATGTGAGCATTTCTCCTGCCTGGGTGTTGGTCTGAATGGGGTCAAATGAAACCCAGTTGGACAAAGTAATCACACTATATCTATGGTTTATCCCACAGGTTGCAGTGAAAATGCTCACACTTATCATTTCTGTCAGTCGGGGTCACCTTCCAAATCTTGGTTATATGATTTATTGCGTCACTCTGTACCTATGCAATTCCATGCACTCAGCATTCTGCTTTCATTGATTGGCAGCTGCATGTGACAGTTTTGAAAGTAATGTGGACACCACCACTGATCAATAAAAAAATGCCTAGAACCTAGGAGGCATTTCGTAGTGAAATCAATAGCTGCGCTTGGCTTCTGGCATTAAGCTCTTTGGCCAGGTTGTTATTTAGTCATTGTTGCCCTACACCAGCAGCATAACCTGGCTACCATAACAAATCAATGGCAGCGTATCACAACCAACATTGCAATTACTGGCAGGGCTGGTGAGGAATCAGTGCAGCTTTTAGCCATTACCACTCCTTGTGGGAAATCACAGAACATTATTTTTCTTGGGGAATCTGCTGCACAAAGGATTATGTCTGACTGCTGATATTTAAGATCCATTGAAGACGTTCAGATTCCATTTCATTTGGGTGGGGCACAGATTGGAACAGCAAAATAGAACAAGGAGAAAAACTCAGATTTTAATATCAGCTATTGACGTGATATGTGAATATAATGTACTGATCACTGGCAGCTCCGGACAAGAAAAAGATACAGACTATGACTATGACTTAATATTGACATGTAGATGTGTTCAGGCCTGGACTCTTATCAAACATGAGGAATTTGGGACAGATTGGACAATGTAAAGCTGAGTTACAACAACTTCCTGTTTAATGCCCCAAACATGCTTTGGGGAGAACTGTCTGGCAAGCCACACCAAGGGCATTCCATGAGATATGAAAGCTTTGTAATTTAGTATCACAGACATCTTTAGATGTAATCTATGACATTTGAAGTCACTCGGGTTAAATCTCTTGGAGGTGTTCATTAAAGTACAATGCCTGATAGTGACTTCACTTTGTGAAAAAAATGCAAATTTGATTCAAAATGACTGACTTCCTGTTGGAGATAGAGTATGGCTCCAAGAGACTTTTAAAAAAGTTTGTAGATGCTACAGCTGCCCACCAAATTTTGTATATCTACGTCAAATTTAAAAGTGGGGGCTTTGACTTTGAAAATTCCTAGGGGGTGTTCTGGAGCCATTTTGCCACACCCATGCCAAGACCCATATCAGATATCAAGTCATGCCACTTCTGATGCATATGCAAAGTTTCATGAGTTTTCGAGCATCCCCAGCACCTCAAAAATGTTAAAAGTAATTAGGGGGTGCTATAGAGCCCAAAAGCCACTCCAAAGCCCAATATTGATACAAATTTAAGTATTTATTATCTGGAACATATATGCAAAGTTTTGTTAGTTTTCATGCATCCTAAAGTTCTCAAACATGTTTTCATAAAATGAAAATTGACGCACAAAATCCAAAATGGCTGACTTCCTGTTGGGTGAAAAAATTTGAAAAAATATGTATTATGTTAAGAATGATGAACCCAGTAGTACTATGAACCCCCAATTTCATGCACATCAAAGTGTTGTTCCAAAATGGCCTTGCATTTGGGGGCAGTATGGAGTCTGCTGGCCACACCCGAGCCCAGACAATACAGAACTTTGCACTTTTCACCAGTTCTGACGTGTGTGCTTTTTCATGCATTTTCGAGCATCCTAAACCCCTAAAAAATGCAATGGCGTACTAGCATAATAATAATAATAATAGCATTAATAATCCCTTCAAAAACAATAGGTTCCTATTATTAATAATAATAATAATAACAACAATAATAATAATAATAATGATAATAAAGTAATATCAATAATAAAAGTGCCAGGGGCTCGGGCCCTAATAATACTCTTAAACAAACTAGCCTTTGACAGAATTATATGGAAGGTGTAAATTGCATTAAGCAAGAAATAATCTACAGTATTTTCTGTCTTAATTTATTTTATTTATGGCAAATACTGGCCCTGATCGTGTCTGGAGGAGGTTTTTGAGGTAAATAATAATAATAATAATGATAATGATCTTCATTTAAATAGTGCTGTTTTGAACAAGGTTTCAAAGTGTCCCACAAGTGAAAGCAATAAATGCTACACACAACAACAAATGTAGGGGAGAGTCTGAGCCTATTTGTTCACCTAAATGAATTAAAATCTACACTCAGCACATGGTTTTGAGACTGCAAGAGGACTAGAGTGAGAGGATTTCTCAGTAATTGTCTGCTCTTAGGATAGCTGTCTTATAGAGCTTCTCAGTGCAGGTGTATAGTAGTTGTCGTCATCATTATCCAGTAAAATCAGATTATACATCCCCAACCTTGACATCAAAAAACTGAGCCAAAACTGTGGCATCTTTGTTGTTATTTGAGAAACAATAGCAATTCCTGGGTCTGTTATAAAATTATGTAATTTGGTGATATTGACAATATTCAATTTATAGAATGACAGCTTTCTGTTTGTCCTAAAACAACAATTACAGTTTAACCTTGAAATAAAAAAAGATCAAATTCCAAAAATATCACACGTCTTTGTTTTATAATTTATTATTTTGAAAGATATCTGGTAAGAAATGATGAATGCTTCATAGGAAGGAAGTAAAGGTCAGCTTGTTCAGCATTACAAAGTTCTTCCATAATAATCACAATGACTGCACCATACATACTGCAGCCATCAGTGTACAGAGCAGAGGGAAAATGAGAGGAGTTGAGAGAACTAACATCATCTGTGAGCATATCACCTGTCATTAGCATCATGCTTTCACATGTATCAGCATGTCAAAACATGGAGAACATGCCTTGGGCCAAATAGACACATTATCAGCATTCTCTTTCTCTTAGGCAGACGCTGCTTGCTCACAACAAAACAGGCTGTGACTCCCCTCCTAAACTGGTGTATACCCTTCCAACAAAGTGACTGTACTGGGCTTACTGGGATGTGACAGGGAGAGGGGCTGGTGAATGGGGAGAAATAACTCTCTTTGTCTCTTTGTCAGGTGTTATGCATACACTTTTCAAAGCACCTCATGCTGGCAAGACATTGCTCTTTGTTCAAGCTCAGACTGAGTGTTTCAAGCACCTGGCATCCAGAACACACCAACATGACATATGTTTGATTAAAGAGAAATGACAGGAGTTTGAGACAAAAGTGATTTTGACTTTATACAACTGAAATCTAGCCACAGTCTGGAAACAGTGTGTTCACTGAGGTTTGATGGAAAGATGAAGAACAGAGAAGAGAGAAGCTGGCTGCGTGGAAAGCAGCAGTGGAATCCACTAGGGACAAAATTAGGGGGCACTTTTGTTTTCAAGAGTAGAAATACATTTCCTGATGTCTCTCCCAACCTTTGTTGGTCTGTGAGTATATAGGCACCAAACTGTCATTACCTCAACACTAAGATAAAACTTAGCAATATACAGATATGGTCGAAAATATTGGTACCCTTCCACTTTTTAAAAAAAAAATTAAATTTTCTCTGTACTTGGTTGAAACTGACAGAAGTATATAGTTAATTTCACATCAAATATAACTGAAACTTTACGTTTGATTTACAATTTAACAGATTATTTAAAATAATAAAACAAATGAAAATGGCATGGCCAAAAATATTGGTACCCTTAACTTAATATTTTGTAGCACAGTCTTTGGAGGCAAAAAACTACAGTCAAACACTTTCTGTAACACTGGCTTTTTTGTGTCTCCCTCTTAGATGTGGGATCTTCCTGGGTCTTCTACCATGGTGCCCATTTTCATTCAGACAGCAACGGATGGTGTGACTTGAAACTATTGTACCTTGAACTTGAAGATCAGCTTGGATCTGTATTGAAGTTTTCCTTGGTTCTTTCTTGACCATTCACATAATCTTTCTGTTCAATCTCGGGCCAATTTTCCTCTCGTGGCCACATCCAGAGATGTTGGCTACAGTTCTATGGGCCTTAAACTTCTTAATAATATTGGCATTAGTGGTCACAGGCGTTTACAGTACTTCCACTCACACCTACGCACGGTACAATTATTACCTGGGGACATCGTGATTTAGAAACCCCTCACCCCCAAGTCTATGTTTTGCGAAGTGCATTCGCATGGGATACCCATAACACAGAGACATCACACTGTATAATATGTAGGGAAGACCTTCAAAGGTGATTCTTGCTTTGCACTTTTCATTTACAACCTAACTTCATGGAAAGGAGAAGGGGAACAACAGGTTATGGATAGTCCCTTGAGAGCACTTTGTGTGTGTCAGTGGCTCAGCTTTATCTCTTGGGAACATCCCCAACTCTATGAGTGATGTCCAAATTAGAAAATGTGCGTCATGTAGCAGGTGGATGTTTACCCCCCTCATTGAGACCTACTGAGCACAGAGACTGAGATAGTGATGTAACCGACATGCACGCTGGCATTTGACATGTTTTTTTTTTCTTCCCAAAAACAAATAGTTTTAAAAATATTTGTATGAAACAAATATTCATAAAAAAACAACACTATTTGTGCTTTGCAGAGTAATGTATTTATATTTGGGCACACCCTTAGTCTGTACCATCTCCTCCTCTACCGCTAGTGTGATGGACTCTTCGGCTGACAGCGCTGTCAGCAGCTGGCAGGAGATATGGTCCATGGTGTGTTTAGATTTTATAACTGAACTAAATACCAGGACACAAACTTTTTATTTCTTTCACATCACAAACTATGAACAACAGTATTAAAATAAGAGTCTTTCAAGTAAAACATGACATTCATGTAGGCTGTTATATCAGTTTAGATACACTTGCTGTAACTGCAATAATTGTGTGGAGATGAGCCTCCTGAATTTGCATCCAATTCTGTCAAAACTTCCATTTATAATTTCCACTGCAGCCTCCATATGACCATTTAATATCCAGGAATTAACATTATAGACACTACTACCAACTATTTCTGTAACAAATTGACAACAATTTTGCACACCCATACACAATCTAGCCATATACTAGGTTTTGACCTAGTCTTGTTGAGAGGTGCAGTGTGTAGAGTTTAGTGGCATCTTGCGGAATGGACTTGGCAGAAATGGAATATAATATTCATAAGTATGTTTTAATTATTGTATAATCCCATGAAAATAAGGTGTTTTTGTTAGCTTAGAATGAGCCCTTTATATCTACATAGAGAGCAGGTCCCTTTCCATGAAGGCTACCATGTTGCATTGCCATGTTTCTACAGAAGCCCAGAATGGACAAACCAAACACTGGCTCTAGAGAGGCCTTTTGTGTTTTTCGCAAGTTCCGTGGCCACTCTAAGTTCTCCTACACTCTTGGAAGGGGAGGGTGAGGGGAGGTGTTTTCATTTGGTTGCAATCTGCAACCTAACCGCTAGATGCCACTAAATTCTTCACATTAGACCTTTAAAAGATCAGGAAGCTGCAAACTGTAAATATCTCCAGCAAGCCCGTCTGCAGTGTTGAGAAACTCTGATGTACAATGTTGACAGAATTGTGTCTCAGGGTAGTGTATGTGAAATATTCTCAAAAATTATAGAAAAAAGGGATGTCCTCACAGTCTAGTTGGTAATGCTGTGTTTATATTATATGTGATGGATAGAGAGTGGGAGATACCCATGTTTATGGCATTCATGTCATCTACCAACTCAAGTATGTCAAGTCAAGTCAAATTTATTTATAAAGCACATTTAAAAACAACCCGCTAAAGTGCTAACTAGCTAAAAATCACAAATACAAGAAACACTGACATAAGCAACAAGGCACACAGCTTGTAGGCACAAATAGACAACACCTGGGCATAGGCACAAGCCAAAAATCAGCCACATCACGAGGATTCAAACGCTAGTGAATAAAAGTAAATTTTGAGCCTGGATGTAAAAGAGTCTATGGAGGGGACAGACCTTATAGGGAGGGGAATGCTGTTCCACAGTCTGGGGGCTGCAACCACAAAGGTGTGGTCATCCCTGAGCTGTATGTACAGTATTTACAAGTCAGAAACTGCTAATTACTGTAACACTAATATGAAATGAATGCAGTATAAGGTACATACCATTCTGATGCAACACTCTCAGTTTGATGATCACCCCCTTCACTTGCTCCATCCTGTGTACTGTATCACTTTGGTGACTGTGTCTCCTAGAATACTACTAAATTGTTTTCCTGATTAAGTTGTGCTGAGAAATGTAATAACTTCCTGGATTATGTTCACAGGCAACTTCTTTGGAATGAATTAAGTGCTACATGTATGTATGGCACTGAAATCGTGGGGAGGAGGTCATGGTGGATGGCGGTCACAAAACGCAGAACTTTGACACTGGAGACACCAGGCTTCACAGTCCTGTTTGTGTTAACTTGAAATATTTGATTCAACAAAAGTGGTTAGGATATCAATATACTGTCTGCCAACAGGATTCTTTCTTTGCTTTTTTGTTCTCCTTTGAGTATACTCGTTCTGCTAAGGTTGGCAAAAACATGCCGGCTGTACTGGAAGCACAGAGAAAAATGATTATTGATCCTCGATTCTGACTCTGGACAAGTTAAGACAGCAAGACAGTAAACATGATCTTTATTTTCCAAAAAGTTCCTTTTGAGATCATTCACACTGTAGTAACCCCTGACCAGAGGTGGAGTCAACTCCAAGTCCTAAACTATATGTTGCAATGCACCCTTCACCAAATACTTCTTACTTTTAAATTAACTTCATAACATTTAAAATCAGACTGATCCGGTTTGTCTTAATGTGATATTCCTGTGACACAGTCCTAATCATTTGTCATTTCTAAGCTGAATGTTTTGCATGTTGCCGTCTGTTTTTTTGTTGATCACAGTGGTCTTTGATAACCTGAGGTATAGTCTGTCTACTTCTCTGAACTGACAGACACTCCTGCTCATGCAATGTGCTGCTGTTGAATTGATTCAAACTTTGTTTTGTATACCATATTTTTTAATTGTCGGGCATAGAAGTGTCATTACAAGTCAAAAGGCTGAAGTCTCAAGTCTTTTTTGATATGGTCAATCTTTATCAATCAATCAATCTTTATTTATATAGCGCCATATCACAACAGAAGTCATCTCAAGGCACTTTTCACATAGAGCAGGTCAAGACCGTACTCTTTAATTTACAGAGACCCAACAGTTCCCCCATGAGCAAGCACTTGGCGACAGCGGTAAGGAAAAACTCCCCTTTAACGGGTAGAAACCTCAAGCAGACCCCGGCTCTTGGTGGGCGGCCATCTGCTTTGACCGGTTGGGTTGAGAGAGAGAAAGAGAGAGGGAAAGGGGGAGGGGGGACAGAAGAAAAACAATGACAACAACAAACAACAACAAGCACAAGCAGCAACAGCCAGGGAAGGATGCCATCAGGACTGTGAAGGACCGCGAAGGTTCGGCCCGGGAGTCAGGTTTTTCTGTGAGATGAGAAAGCACAAAAAACTCCGGGGAAGAAGCAAAGTTAGTGACATGCATTGATGTTACATGAATGCATACAGATGGAGAGGAGGAGGAGAGAGGAGCTCAGTGCATCATGGGAAGTCCCCCAGTAGTCTAGGCCTATAGCAGCATAACTAAGGGCTGATCCAAGGCGAGCCTGGTCGGCCCTAACTATAAGCTTTATCAAAAAGGAAAGTTTTAAGCCTACTCTTAAACATAGAGAGGGTGTCTGCACCCCGGACTGAATCCGGTAGATGGTTCCATAGAAGAGGAGTCTGATAGCTGAAGGCTCTGCCTCCCATTCTACTTTTAAAGACTGTAGGGACCACCAGTAAGCCTGCATACTGGGAGCGCAGTGTTCTAGTGGGATAATACGGTATTATGAGCTCTTCAAGATATGATGGTGCCTGACCATTAAGGGCTTTGTAAGTTAGGAGAAGGATTTTAAATTCTATTCTAGATTTTATGATCTAGATTTTTTCTAGATATTATGTAAGTGAAAAAAGGCAGTCCTTGAAATTTGATTTATGTGGGAGTTAAAGGACATATCCTGATCAAAGATAACTCCCAGATTCCTTACGGTGGTGCTGGAGGCCAGGGTAATGCCATCCAGAGCAGCTTTATCATTAGATAATGTGTTTCTAAGGTGTTTAGGGCCAAGCACAATAACTTCAGTTTTATCTGAATTTAGTAGTAGAAAATTGCAGGTCATCCAGGTCTTTATGTCGTTAAGGCATGTTTGGAGTTTGTTTAACTGATTGGGTTCATCTGGCTTCATTGATAAATATAATTGGGTATCGTCTGCGTAACAATGAAAATTTATGGAGTGATTCCTAATAATATTACCTAAAGGAAGCATATATAAGGTGAATAGAATTGGTCCAAGTACAGAACCTTGTGGAACTCCGTGTCTAACTTTTGCCTTCACGGAGGATTCATCATTAACATGTACAAACTGAAATCGGTCTGATAAATAGGACTTAAACCAGGTTAATGCAGTTCCTATAATGCCAATTAAATGTTCCAGTCTCTGCAAAAGGATTTGATGGTCAATTGTGTCGAATGCAGCACTAAGATCTAACAGGACAAGTATAGAGACAAATCCTTTGTCTGATGCAGTTAGGAGGTCATTTGTGACTTTCACCAGTGCTGTTTCTGTGCTATGATGCGCTCTAAATCCTGACTGAAAATCCTCAAATAAACTATTGTTATGTAGAAAGTCACATAACTGATTAGAGACTGCTTTCTCAAGGATCTTGGATAGAAATGGAAGGTTAGATATAGGTCTATAATTGGCTAAAACACCTGAATCAAGAGTAGGCTTCTTAAGAAGAGGTTTAATTACAGCTACTTTAAAGGACTGTGGTACATAGCCTGTTACTAAAGACAGATTGATCATATCTAGTAAAGAAGTGCTCACTAAGGGTAAGGCTTCCTTAAGCAGCCTAGTTGGGATGGGATCTAAGAGACAGGTTGATGGTCTAGCTGAACAAATCATTGAAGTTAGTTCAGACAAGTCTACTGGAGAAAAACAGTCCAAATATATGTCAGGATTTACTGCCGTTACCAAGGTTCCTGTGTTTGGGGAGAGAACGGTGCCTGTTGAAGGCAGGAGATGGTTAATTTTGTCTCTAATAGTTAGAATTTTATCATTAAAGAAGCTCATAAAGTCGTTACTACTGAGAGCTATAGGAATACATGGATCAGTAGAGTTATGACTCTTTGTCAGCCTGGCCAAAGTGCTGAAAAGGAACCTAGGGCAGTTTTTATTCTCTTCTATTAATGCTGAGTAATAGGCGGCTCTGGCATTACAGAGGGCCTTCCTATATGTTTTAAGACTATCTTGCCAGACTAAGCGAGAATCTTCTACTTTGGTGGAGCGCCAAATCCTTTCCAATTTTCGCGATGTTTGCTTTAATTTGCGGGTTTGGGAGTTATACCATGGAGCTAACCTCTTACGTTTTATTATCTTCTTTTTTAAGGGGGCGATGGAGTCGAGTGTTTGTCTTAGTGAGCCTGCAGCACTATCAATAAGATTATCAATTTGGGAGGGACTAAAGTTAACATAAGAGTCCTCTGTAGTATTGAGACATGGCAGTGAATTCAGTATTGACGGAATTGCTTCCTTAAATTTATCTACAACACTATCAGATAGACATCTAGTGAGGACATTTTTATCTAATGGTGTGTAATCCAGTAATAGGAATTCAAAAGTTAT
The DNA here is from genome assembly GCF_914725855.1 of Thunnus albacares. Taxonomy (NCBI): domain Eukaryota; kingdom Metazoa; phylum Chordata; class Actinopteri; order Scombriformes; family Scombridae; genus Thunnus; species Thunnus albacares. The sequence goes on along the minus strand of NC_058128.1, from coordinate 25,930,335 downwards.
TAAAAAATGATCTGATAAAATAGGATTTTGTGGAAAAATTATTAAATGTTCAATTTCAATCCCATAAGTTAGAACAAGGTCTAGGGTGTGGTTAAGACGGTGAGTGGGATTATTTACACACTGAGAGAAGCCAATTGAGTCTAATAATGAGAGAAATGCAGTGCAGAGACTGTCACTATCAACGTCCACATGAATATTAAAATCACCTACTATAATTACTTTATCTGTACTAAGGACTAAATACGACAAAAACTCTGAGAATTCAGATAGGAATTCAGAGTACGGGCCAGGAGGACGGTACACTATAACAAACAGGACTGGCTGTAAAGTTTTCCAGGTTGGCTGGGAGAGACTAAGAACAAGGCTTTCGAATGAGTTATAATTAAATTTAGGTTTAGGGTTGATGATTAGGCTTGAGTTGAAAATGGCTGCAACTCCTCCTCCTCGGCCAGTGTCTCGAGGAATATGAGTATTAATATGACTGGGGGGAGTGGATTCATTTAGGCTGACATATTCTTCATGACACAGCCAGGTTTCAGTGAGACAAAATAAATCAATACGATGATCTGAAATTAAATTGTTTACTAAAACTGCTTTAGATGAAAGAGATCTAATGTTCAAGAGTCCACATTTAATTATCTTATTTTGTTGTACTATTGCAGCAGTGGTTTTAATTTTTACTAGATTTTCATGAATGACTCTTCTTTTATATACTTTGGATTTAATTGATTTATGTGGTCGGGGGACAGACACAGTCTCTATGTGGTTTTGGGTGGGTAACTGCTCTAATGGAAGCGCAGAGAAGCGTGTAGGACTGCAGCTCTGCCTCCTGGTCTGAACTCTGGGTTGTCATGGTTTTGGTTTACTAATAAACTTGGCCATATTTCTGGATATCAGAGCAGCTCCATCCAAAGTGGGATGTATGCCGTCTCTCCTAATCAGACCAGGTCTTCCCCAGAAAGTCTGCCAATTATCTATGGTCAAGTCTAAAGTCATTAGATTCAGTTCACACCTCTTCCCTAAACTAACCCAGTCTACCCCTATAACTCCTGAACCACATGTAACCTTAGTCTCATCCTTTAATCTGATTTACACTTTAAATCTATTCTTAAATCAAAGTGCAAGTCATCGTCCTAGAATAACCTTTTAAATATGCTGAGCATTTTGAGTATTTTCATTGGTAAGAATAAATTTGGTCCTCATAAGTGAGGAAACACAGTAGCACACACTCAAACACAGGAAGTAGTGTATTGTGCTCTTCCTCCATCTTCTGAGTTTCTGGGTGATGGGTCAGATTGGTTTTATGCAACAGATCCAGACATGTTCCACTTCTGCAGTCATCACAGGAGATAACTTGAGCTGTTAAACTGTAAATGATACTGTGTATTTTGGACAATAGATCATTTATAAATCTAAACCATCAAGTTTAGGCAAGACTTCTGCTTTTGCAGGAAATATGTTGTGGAACCCACACAAAGTATACAAAGATATAGCTAGTTTGTTCAGTGGTCTTGCTGTAGCACTATGGCAAGGCTGTTTCTGTGTAGTCCACATGAATAATTGACTCACTTTATCTAAACAATCAATGCATTTAATGTGTTACTTGAAATATTTAATATTATAAGTCTAAAATATAGCAGTAAAGGCAGAGTTCAAATGTTCGTGTGTATAAAGAACATTTTAAAACTTTTGTTAGAGTTTTGAAGACTTATGACATTGGCAGTTCAATTCTTGACATTTGACTTTCCATCTGTGTTAATTAATTTACATTAATGTCATAAACAAAGTGTGTATAGGAAGATCGAGCAGTAGATTTAAAACAGTTATGAAAGAGTGTGACACATGTTTGCTGAGACAGACTGAACTAAAACTAAAACTAACTTACTGTCCCTTCAGTTGTAAAGCAGCCAAGATGGCAGAGCTGATTCAAGATGAGGTATTCATGGCTTTCACCACCTATGGTGCTATGGTCATTCTGAAGATGATGCTGATGGTGCCGATAACTACATATTACTGCCTCACCAGAGGGGTAGGTAACAATAGTTCCTAACAAATTAGCCTCCTAATAACTTCAAAGTTGTCCTTTTTACATGTTGTAACCTCTAAGGCCGTATTCAGACCAAATCAGGCGGAGGGTCGAGTGGAGGTGTGTTTATTTTTGCTCTAGAACATAACCGCTGTGAAACAATTAGAAAATAATGTTTTATTGATCGGATTCACCGGCTTACTTGCTACCAGCGCTCCCTCTCTTCGTTCACTCTTTAGCTCGCTCAACCACAGCTGCTCTCTCTCTCTCACTGGTGCTCTCAGCTCTCTCTCTCTCTTCTTCTCTCGTATTTTTTATAACGAGTCAAGACAGCATAGTCTAGTGTACTTTTAACGTTATCAAATGAAGAGGAATGTCTTCCCTTCGTCCTAGTAACGTTTTTGTACTCCCTCATGGCAGACTCCCTAACTCTTAGGCTGTATTCAGACCAAATCAGGTGGGCTGGTGAAAATGCCAGTCATCCCATTCATTTGAATTGGGGTAGTGCATTTCATCTGCGGTCATTTTGGCCACTGCGGTGCCACACCGGATTGTGGCCGGAAAGTTGAGCCTGCGGCTGAAGGCTGCAGTGGCCAATCACAGCCAGAGATCAGATTGATCAGAGTTGTAAACTCTGCCATGAGGGAGAACAAAGACGTTACTAGGACGAGGGGAGAACATTTCTCTTTGTTTGATAACGTTAAAAGTAAAGTAGACTGCGTTGTTTAGTTTAGTTCTGTTGAGTTCTCTTTATACATCTTTATACATCCATGATGCCAGAGTTTCACTTCCTCTTTTGAGTCACAGCGAGGAAGAGGGCAGCCACTGTGACGAGCGCTAACCATTAATCTTGGATAAAAGCTTAAAAAGGAAGTTGATTAAAGTTAGCTAAATCAGCCCTGAGTACTGTGTGAGTATGATCAGAGAGTCCTGTCGTTGCTGGTTACTGAGAAATAACCGCATTGATGAGATGTCTTTTGACTGTTGTGGCGTTAGCTGCTAATGCTAACAGATCGCCAGCCGATAAGGCTAATGGAGATCGCTAGCCGCTAATGCTACCAAATAGAACTTGCTTTTGCTAAAAGTGTTAGCAAAATGGAAATATAATTTTGTACAGTGAAGTACATAAATTTAGCTGATGTATTCAGTGTTAGCACATCAGTTATACACTGAATGTTTATTGGTGTTGTTTCAAGCACATCTGTTGTCCACTCAATGTTTATCTGTGCTGTTTTTAGCACCTTAACCTGTGCCTTTTAACCACACTGAGCTGCACCTTTGCTAGTTGTTAAAATGTTTTGTGCAGGTGACTATAGTGGTGCAGGGCACAAAAGCACATGTTTTTTAATGTTGATGTAGACATCTTATGCCAATTGCCATGTGAAGGAGGGAGTGTTTTGGTATTCTTTCTAATTGTGTGTTTTAGTAACCACAGTTCTATGAGAACACAGAAACTTGAGACTACTATGTTGTTTATGATGGGATTTTACAATTGTTAATGTCTCATTAGTTCTGATGTTATCCTTTTAAGAAATATAGAGTACAATGAGAGAACTTGATGAGGTGTATTCTAGCTTTTATTTTATGGTCCACTATTTCACATTAGAAACTTGAATGTGAGTTCTGACCTTGCCCACTATAGGTCAGGTTTTTGGACCTACCTGGAGTTTGAGCCTGGACACTGTTGGATGTTTGATGGCAAGCTACAACCCAATGGAGTGGAACTAGAGACTCAGTTGCATGCAGAAGATTGAAATCCCGGACTCAAGGACCTTGTCTCTTCACACACAACTAACGCATTTTACAGTGCGGTAGGATGAAAAGTTGCCACTTCCACAATGGTACAAATAGAACTATTAGCTAGTTCTGGATGATAAGTGTGGGACACGAGGACTGAGTTCACATCAGTGACTAAAGTGACTGACAGAGAATAGGATCTGATTGAATCCTGAATCTAAAGACTTTTGTTTTTGCTTTATACATATATATATGTATATATAGATATATATTCCCTGCAACCATTACTATATTTCATAACTTTTAGTAAAAAGGGTTACACTTTCTATTGACAATACAATGTGTTCTATTTAACAGAAAATATCCAATGTATAAAATCCTAATCCTATTCTGCAAGTTATATCTGTCAGTGCAATATGTTCATATGTTCACAATAGTCAGTCATGTGGTAGGTTGTGTGTTTGTGTTGCTATCAGTTGCCCATTGTGTTTTTTTTGCACTTTGTTTGAATGGAAGAATAGATATTTGAATAAATGTCACCAGAATGACCTGGAGAACATTATTCCCTTCGTGGTGGTCAGCCTGCTCTACACTCTGTCTGGACCTGAGCTTTCAGCCGCTCTGCTTCACTTCTTTGCCAGCTGTTGGATCTTCCACACCACCGCCTACATCGGTGTGGCCCAGCAGGGGTCTGTACTTGATCCTGGGCATTGTTAGGATGGCATAGGTGAGGAGTAACCAGGTGTTGGATCTGGGAGGAGCACAGCTGGTTATCAGCAATAATTGATTATTGTCAGAGATAATTATTAATTATTAAAATTAATCAAATATTTAATATGAATGAATAATAATGGGGCACCACCCGGAAAATTGGGACCAATAACCAGACAGTGAGGTAGTCTTATAAAAGAGTTCACAAAGAATGCTAATATTTGAGGGATATCAACATTCACAGGTGAACAAAGGTTTCAGTTTGAGCTCTGACTCTACCTATCTGACTCAATAATGACAAAAGACTTCTCTTTAAATGTAACTGCCAGTGTTTATTAAACAATAGCAAAGTTAACCAAGTTAGCCGATGCTTTGGTCAAATCTAATTCTACCTGAGCAAACATACATCTATGTACAGTGAAGACACATGCAAGTGGAAGCGTGTGTGTGTGTGTGTGTGTGTGTGTTTTTTTTTGTGGGCTGCTTTGTCCACAGAGAGTGCGCGTACAGACGTAATGCACATTGTCTGATTTTCAATCGAAAACAACTTACTGTCTCACTCACGGTGGCACAAATGCAGTCTACCATGGTGAATGGCGGGGCATAGGAGTTATCTGCCTCTCCATCAAGAAATCCTTTCTTCCTTCTGCAGGCAAGTTGAGAGCACTGGGTTGCAGCAGCAGTCTCGGATCCAGTGATTGTGTTTGGGAACACAGGGCGAAGTCTCAGCTCGTCCAGCAAGGGGAGGCTCTTCAAACTTTGCGAGGGAAATTACACATGCACGCGGTTACCTCCTTGAGTAAACTGGCTCATTGAGAAGGCAGTTACATGGACAGGCGATGTTCAATTCATGCAGCCGGTTCTTAAAGCTGCAGTGACGTCACAGCTGCATAGCCATGACTTCCAGTGGTGTTGGTGCATCTCTACCAATGAGAGATGAATTCACACCAAGGTGTGAACTGAGCAAAGCAAGCTGGGATGCTTTAGCATGCTTTGTTTGACTTGGTGCCCTTCCTTGTTATCAGGCTCTGTGACTGCATGCAGGCCTGCCTTTGTCTCATGCAAATGGAGTATGAGGCCCAATACGAGTATTTATATCACCCACACAAACATTACACATTATATTCTTGATAGTGATGGGAGAAATTAAGCTTTCATAAGCAGTGAATCATATGAAGCAACTGTGTTGAAAATGGTTCACAGTTTCGAGGCATTTGATACAGTCAACATGGCGACATCTGCTGGGCAATTTTGACATTGCTTGCAGGATTTGGGACAAGATGTCATGAAAAGGGAAGATGTAAGTAAACTCACAGCTGTCATCTGTTTGATGTTTTCTGTCACATCTTATTCAATAAAGGTTATTTACCAAAAACTGTCTCAGTAGATGGATGTACACATATATATAGCGATAGTAATTTTAAGGTTTATAGTAACCCCTTACTACTTTTTTAAACTCTGTGATGAATTAGGGACAGTAAGCTCTGTGACAGATTTATAACTGGCTTTACACAGTGACATGAAACAAAGAAATAAAAGTGATTGTGCCACAATTATAATATAGTGTTTAAGGATGTGCTTGTGCAACTAGGAAAGTGAATGTGCTAATGAAAAAAGAAAATAAAAACATGTGATGTGTATGTGCAGGGGGGGTCAAAGATTGTCATCAAAAACAGAGTCACTTCCACAGAATCAGGCTTCAGTCTGCTCCTCTTCTTTCTCACTACCTCTGTAGCTTTGGAGAAGACCTGTTCACATGACACCAATGTTGTTTGGGTACACTGCCAGCTCTTAAGCGCAGATCAAACACTTGACCTTTTTAGGACTAATCAAGCCAAAGTGCCCCCACACATATGATCTGGCTCTTTTTGCTGGTGCTGCCTCCATTATCCCTTTTTTCACTCCCTCACTCTATCAAACACTCACACACACACAGCCTTTCAATCGCACACTCTCACTTTCAGCAAGTCACTCAAACACTTTCTAATTCTCTGTCACTCACACTAAATTTTTTATCAGTCAACTAACTGCTGATCTGTGTATGCTTTTATGTGTGTGTGTGTGTTGGTTGGTGTGTCTATCTACAGTATAGGTATGTGTATGTATTTATGTCTGCCTATTCTAGAGCATGTATCTAATGTAATACTTCTCGTACTTTAATCAAACTGCCCCTGGCTGTCTCTTTGACGTATATGCAAAAATCTCCACTCAAAAACCCACAAAGTTTGGAGGGATTCTGCCCACTTTTAAACATTATGGGAGATTGACAAGCGCCCGCTCCGCATTCAAACCATATGATTCAACACACTGAATGTATATAAATATTTACAGTCATTGATTCTATCAACCGAGTTCAGAGTTTAACCAACACGATCGCAGTCTTGCACATGCACACAACACGCTCCCAATACATGTGTGACTTAACAGAGTTTGTTTGGGATGGTCATGTGATTTTTGCTGTGATACAGCTAGGTGTCAATACATCTTGCCATGATACTTCTGCTTTGAAAGGTCAATACAGTGTTGAGTAGTCTGTTTCAAGCATGACATCACTAATTATTGCACAATCAAGCAACAGTTAACACTACATTCAGTCCACCATCAGTTTGGCAAAGGTTATACCACAATGAGCTCATTATATTGAGGTGCATCTGTTTGTCTCCACAGGGCCGGCCTTCAATCAATTCCAGCTGAGAGGCAGCTACAATATCTACAAGACACACATAATTAATACATGCAACTATTTCAATAATAAACATTCAACCCTTCAAGTTTGTGCCTTATTTCTTTTACCAGTACTGTATACAAATTGTGCTACAAAATACTAGTTGAAGAGGACCTTTATTACAGGCGTACTGTTCACTTTCTCCGTGGCTCTCCATGACCACCAGCTTCTACACATGCTCACATCCCTACACAAAACCTAAATCTGTTTTTATTTCACTTTTGCTGCAGCTATCTAAACTAGTTTGATTACTAAACCAAGGTCTTTGCATTTATTTTTTGTGTTGCTGGAAAAATTTTCACTGATGGAAATTTTTAAACCAAACTTTGCTATCAATTTAATTGCAACTCAAAGTAATGGAACACGTATTAAAACTCAAGTGCAACCATGAAATACTTAAAGTACAGTTGTAAAATCAAAAAAAAAAAAAAATCAAAAAAGTCATCCATTTAAAATGTTTAAGAATAAAATCCACTTAGTTAAGCTACAACATAACATCATGTCTCAATGTTAAGTCATGAATCCAACTTAAAATATTGCCTTTTTTAAAAAAAAAAAAAAATCCTAAGAAATTACGTCCATGTTAGACAGATCTGCATACTTTATGTTCAGTGCCATCGCAGGGACTGTGTGTGGCCTATGTAGTGAAGGGTAAAGTACAGATGTGGAAGTCGGAGTGGTGTTGATGGTTTGCCTTTTTGTTAATTGTAACCATGATCTACCCTTAGCCTTAACCATTCTGTAGTTTCCATGTACAAATGATGCAGAAAGAGAGTTTTTAAAAATACTGTCATTGGATGTACAAAAATACTGTATGTAATCTGGGGTTGTGTGGGGTTGAATATTACACAAATAAAATCTTAAATAAAACATTTAATATTGACTTTAAAATGTCTCAAATGTGCAAGTACATACATCTTAGGCTAGTGCATATATTTGAGGCTAAGTTGTTACAATACTTCAGTCACTGACAACAAGAGTACCAGTTAACATGTCAAATGACACTGTCCCACCCGTGGGACACTTTAGCCTCTGTAACTTTGGTTCAGGACCACTCACTCATTCTGACTGTTTGGTTCTGTAATTCAAAGAGTTGCCTTTCAAATGAGACCATGGTTATGAACAGTAACCTTTTTATTTTGGTTACATTGTTTTTGGACAAAAATAGGGGTGCCTGGTAGGAAGTTAAAGTCTTATTTCAGATCAGGACTTCTCCCACAAATTACACAACCTGGGATGAATTCCAGGCATTTACATCTAACTGATCTTTGGACTTGACAGACTTGTCTCGGCTGTTCATGGTGACTGTGCGAAAAAAAACAGGTAAGATCCACATGTTTTTAACTGCACACCTCACGCTGTCTTGCTTTTGTTAAAATAGAAAGAAATTAATCTTGATATTGATGATTCATCAATTGATACATTCTGTCAAATAACTTGCATGTTCATGAAACCAGTTTTGCTGTTTGTCCAGCTTCATGTTTCACCACAAAGACAACTAAAATGTCTCTTGTACTGGAGAGATTAGTCTTTATTTTAGCTTTGTCTACTTTGTTTTGCTGGTCACTGTTTAAAGATCTGTGAACGGAACTGAAATCCAGGTATTCCTGTACCCCATCTCTGAACAGGATTTGGGAAAATCCTCAGTCCCCCCACACTCTTCACAAATGGGGGGGGGGGGGGGGGGGGGGGGTCATCTCTTTTGCTTCATTGTCTCATCCCCTCTGCTTTTGGCAGAAACACATGGTGAGCTCAACAGATAAGTTTGCCCTGTCCTTCCCTTGCTAGGGTTGAGTTTGATTTTAGAAATATATCTACCACCAACCAGTCTGCAACCTTCACTAGTGGGTCATCAGGTTTTTATCACGTGATTACAACCAGAATTCGTAGTAGTGATGCAAAATGCAACCTAGCTGCATGGCTGGATTAACCTGTTAGTAAAGGGCTGAGGCAAAGCTTTCCTGTTGGGCCCCTTTGACCCTCCTGCAAAATGTATTTAGGAATATGCACTATGTGATCACAATCTAATCTAAAATAAGTTGTGTTTTAAAACTATTTTGACACAGGACCCCTCTATAAGACAGAGCGACACAGTTCTTTGATGATGCAGAAGGTGTTTAGTGGAGCAAATTTTCAAACAAGTTTACAAACAATCAGATTGCCAAAAACCACATGACATGCAGTGACTTTGGGGGTCCGTGGGAATATGGGGCCCTGGGGCAGTTGCTCTTTTTGCTCAGTTGGTTATCCAGCCTTGCCTGAGATTTTTGTTGTACAGTGACATTTCCTCTTAAATCAAGACCTAAGCAAAATCCTTAATCAAATAATTGTATATAAATTGCTACCAACCAAACCTTTTCTGGTTATGTCAGGATACCGCATGCTTGGAAGCCCTTTGCACCCTCTGGCTCTGGTGACCTCACAGAGCACACAAGCTATAAACAACAAATTACAAACAACTTAACTAGATGCCATCACTTTATTGACTGAGGACCTTCAGTTGTAGAGCTACCTTTTTAAAATTTATAATTCATAAATTAGTTCACAAATCCTTTTATTACTTATAATTCACATGGGATATGAATTTAGGTGGAAGAGAAATAGAGAGAGGCTGAGTTGGTCAGTCTTGCTTTGTGTGAGAGTAAATATGAGGGTGTCTGGGGAGTGGATGTCTATCTGAGAGGCTTACGTGCTATGATGGGTCATAGGTGGGAGTAGTAGCGATGAACTCTGAGCATTGCAAAAACCAAAGAACACTAGGGGAGACACTGATTCAAGGGATGGGTTGATGGAAGGGGATAGGTGTCCAGTGCAAAAGATAGATGGTAGGAAGTAGGAATAAAGAGCATGAAGCACTCAGATTATAAAACATCCCATACAGAACACATACAGTCCTGCGCATGACTCCATGCTGCAGCAGATTAACTTATCATAGCAGTTCAACAACACATATATGGAACTTGTAAGAGTACCACTAGAAACTTAGAAGGTATTTGCCATGCTAGCTTCAACTCAGCATGTGGTTCTTCAGCATTTAGCTATTGATATGTATGCATTTTTCCTCGCTAGTGCATGTCCACGTAGTTGTCTAATTATATGTTTGGTATCGACTATCATTTAAATGGGTATGGGTAGCTCCTGGTCGTAAAGCAAAGCAATGCTGAAGCTCCTTTTACCTATTTTAATTCTAATGGCCAGCAGGGGGTGATTTGATTGACTGCAAAAGAAGTCCGATTGTATGTAAGTCTATGACAAAATGACCCTACTTCTCACTTGATTATTCAGTAAACACTTCCTAATGAGTTAATGGTCTCAATTGCTAATGTCAAGTCTTCTTCAGTGCCTCAGGTTGTTCATTTTGTAAATCATGGTCCTATCTAGAGTCAAAAAGACTATTAAGCAGTGTATGCTTTAGGGTGGGAAAATTTCATTTCATGAAGGTATCGTAACATTTTGATCGCAAAAAAAAGTCTTGCTTGTTCATCATTCAGCTGTGATAAAAGACTCTCTAAAGAGTTGGATGTTCAGTTTTTTAGGCCATTTTTCACTAGAGGAAATTAACATTAGCTTCATTGTTCACCATAGATCGTATGCACCATACTAAACAAGCAGCAGCTAGCACTATGGTCCCTTTTGTCCAAATATGGTCACTCCTGGCTCCACAATCAACCATCGCAACGGTCAAATCCAAGATGGCGATGGTAAATTGCTAAACTCAAGGCTACCAGTCAGCAGTTCCAAAACAATGGGTGATGTCACATGATGTCAATTCCTCACCTCATGGTACACATGAGCCGCAAGTTGTGATCTAATACGGCCTACTCATATCACAGCTGCTCCTCTGCCTCTTGTATCATTTCCCCGCTTTCCGGCTATCCCCTGCATTGTCAATGGCATTCTCCATCATAAGGGATACATGCCTCATGTATCTCCTTTTCATTCTTCTCAAACCTTGAGTCTACGAAGTTTGGAGCATCCTAACACTACATCTCTGCATAGTCTTTTACTAGCTGGCTATCCTGGCACTACATCTCAGGAGGACAGCTTACTAGTTTCTCGTTATGCAAACTTGTCGTCAGTGTATCAGGACGTTCATCAGCACGTGACCACATCACTGTCAGCATATTTATTACGGCCCAACCTCAGCTCACTTTGATTGCCCCAGCAGTAGCGACGTTAAACTCTTGGTGCTCCAAGAGCTGTACATTTAGACATATCAAAGTTTTCTCATAGGAGCGCTGCTCATAACGTTTTACCTCAGCCGCGGCATTTCTTCAGAGTTGGGAGTGTGGTTATTCCGTGGCTTAAGTCTTTAGCATGCTTTTATTGAGGGAACTACATTCTGCTAACCATGTTAACCATGTATGCTTCATCTCTCAGCAGATCATGCCACCTTCATAATTAAACAAGGCCTGTTTCATTTCCTGCTTGGTAAGTAAGCATTCTTTAGGAGAAACCATCAGGCTGTTTATTTCTTTTAATGATGGGGAGCTTGCACCCTGTATTTTTTGGGGGATTTATATTGCTGCTGCTCAGGGCAATGCCCCTCGACTCAAAATCTCCTGTAGAGTCTAAGTGCAACACTTTTAGACTATTATCTCCATCATCCATAGAATAAACATTATCTTTACTTCATTCACTTGTTCTCCTATGAATGGAGCTTTAGATAAGTTCAGTCAGGAAGATCACCTTTGCACGTATAGACTGTAGTTTTATTTCTCATATCATTCTGCATTCACATCTCTCACGTATCTGTTACTCGTTTTTCCTTGGCCTACTTTGCCAGGGCTGTCAGTTGACATCTGTTGCTCACACCAGCTGGTTACATCTATTCAATAGCAGCAACGACACAGCTTCATCATAACCCATCATCTGCCACTGTCTTTCATTCAGATTAGCACCATTCAGGGCTTTCTTTCAGGTTAGGGCGGCTACTTCTGTCGCCAACCAAGGTATTTCATCTGCCTCCCTGCTACAACTGAGATGGCAGTCACCCTCTGCCTACACATCTTCATTCGTCCAGACGTCAGCACTGTTCTCGCAAATTAAGATCTCTTAAGCCACAATCTGGTAAGTCATACATATAACTGGTGGTGGTGTTCTAGGTTATGGGCATCAAAGCTCATTGCTATCATTGCTGATCATGTTGGCATCTCTTCCTCTCAAAGATCAAATCTGGTGCATGGCAAAGTGCTTTGTCATACCTATGGGTCATTTCACTCTGCTTTCGGGCTATCCACTCTCTTCCCCATGTATCAAATTTAGTTGTCGGACCTCACTCATTGGCTCATGGTCGCCTGACCTCTCATATCTGCTCACACACCAGCTCATGGTCTTCGGACCTACCGCACTAGTACATGGTCGTCTGACCTCTCATATGTGCTCACGCATCAGCCCACGGTCTTCGGACTCCATGCATCAGCTCACGCATCAACACATGTCACCAGCTCACACATCAGCACACGGTCTTTGGACCCCGCATCAGCTCATGCATCAGCACATGGTCGTCGGACCTCACACACCAGCACATGGTCGCCAGACCCCGACACCAGCTCATGCATTAGTACATGGTCACTGGACCTTACACATCATCTCATGGTCTACGGACCTCACACGTCATCTCTCGGTCTCCAGACCTCGCTCATCATCCCATGGTCTCCGGACATCACACATCATCTCATGGTCTCCGGACCTCACATCCTCGCATGGTCCCCAGACCTAACACAGCATCTCATGGCCTCTGGACTCATGGCTTTTTCCACTCATCCTAGTGTCTGCCAACTCACTATCTACATCATTGTTTCATCTTCATTCATCCAAGCGTAAGGATTACATATCACAATGTTATTATCACTGCACTCTGTCCAATTCTCCTTTCGTATCTCACTAGAATCCTCACTGCCGGCAAATTAAGGACTGTATACCTGGTGTCGGGTCATATGTCCTCAGTTCTCTTCTTTGGGGGGTTATCCTACTCTACTCTTGCATTCTGCTCCCCCTTTCATATCTGGTGAAATCACAATGGGGTCTAATCGCAATGACTTTTCCACTTCATCCAAAGACTTCCACTTCATCATTCATGCTGTTCAAATAAACATAATTTCTTTCAAAGAATTGAGTCTCTCCTGATTGAATTGAGTGCAGTAAACACACAAGTCAAAATATTCATTAAACACACCACCTTACAACACAGGAATGGGCACTGATCCTAACATAGGATTTCAACATATCTGTTAGAAAAGTTATATATTAATTCTATTAATCCATGTATTCTTTAATTCTTTTAATCCATGTATTCCTATAGTAGTAATGACTTCATGAGCTTCTTTAATGATAAAATTCTAACTATTTGAGACAAAATTCATCACCACCTGCCCTCAACAGGCACCGATTTATCCACAAACACAGGAATCTTAGAAACAGCTGTAAAACCTGATATATTTTTAGACTGTTTTTCTGTAATTGACCTTCCTGAATTAACTTCAATGATTTCTTCATCCAAATCATCAACTTTTCTCTTAGACCCCATCCCAACTAGGCTGCTTAAGGAAGTCTTACCCATAGTAAGCACTTCTTTACTAGATATGATCAATCAGTCTTAATTAACAGGTTATGTACCACAGTCCTTTAAAGTAGCTGTAATTAAACCTTCTGTTAAGACACTTACTCTTGATTCAGACATTTTAGCCATATATAGACCTATATCTAATCTTCCATTTCTCTCTAAGATCAGTTGTGTGACTTTCTACATAACAATAGTTTTATTTGAGGATTTTCAGTCAGGATTTAGAGCACATCAATGCACAGAGACAGCACTGGTGGAAGTCACCAATGATCTCCTAATTGCATCAGTCAAAGGACTTCTCTCTGTACTTGTCTTGTTAGATCTCAATTTGACACAATTGATCATCAAATTCTATTACACAGACTGGAACATTTAATTGGCATTACAGGAACTGCATTAAGCTGGTTTAAGTTCTATTTATCAGATCGATTTCAGTTTGTAATGATGAATCAGACACAGAGTTCCACAAGGTTCTGTGCTTGGACCAATACTATTCACCTTATATATGCCTCCTTTAGGTAATATTATTTGGAAACACTCCATAAGTTTTCACTGTTATGCAGATGATACCCAATTATTTATACCTATACCTAATTATTTATCAATGAAGCCAGATGAAACCAATCAGGTAACTAAACTCCAAGCATACCTTAAGGACATAAAGACATGGATGACCTGCAATTTTCTGCCACTAAACTCAGACAAAATGGAAGTTATTGTGCTTCTTTGCAAGGTTTCATTAGAGAATACCCACTTCCTTTCCTATAAAACAGCATTTATGATTTATAAAAAGCTGGCAATTTGAGGAACAATTTAAATGATTTACCCAGTCTCAGCATGTCCGCATTGCTCATCCAGGATGTATATTGGACATCTGCCTCTGTGTGCATTATGTTAAGTGCCTTGGAGATGGGGCTCATGGTCACAATGTATTCAGTGAGGGAAGAAAGCTTGGGAGGACTGAACCTGTTACACAATCAAACAGCAATAAATTATTTCACATATCCACGTAATGTTAGTTAACTATTTCATAAGTTAATATGAATGGTATTTTTGGCTTGGATATTTGAATAACTGAGAAGAGAGTACTGAGTATTAAATGATTAGATTTAGGTTATGTATTACTGTTCCTAAAAAGTACATGCAAGGAGACTTCATTCTATTGTCTAGCTAGAAACCACCATCCCCACAAATGCCACAACTTACTTGTATTGTAATTTTTACATAATCTTGTATACATGATAATATGTTTACCAGTATAAAATATTTAAAACATGAAATGCTAGTTTATAATAAGAGATTAGAAATATAATACTCCATTGTCGTAACTGAATTTAGGTTTACTTTACTTTAATTAACCAGCTAAAATAATTATTGAAAATAAATACATCACAGCTGAACATGTGCTCTCAGCTGAATAATCCTAGCACTGACATGGGTGTCCATGGTAGTAAATAGGGATGTGCAGTGAGTCCAGTATTTGTATTTTTATCTGTATTTGTTGAGGCAGCAAAATTATTTGTATTTGAATAAAAGTGGAAAGAGGCTTAAAAATCATGTTTTTGTGTTTATTACGCTTTTAATTTTGGAAAATTAAAGTGTTTTAATAAGCGCTTATGAATAAACTACCTTACGAAGGTCCCCACACTGGGTCTCAAACAGTCTCCCAGATCATAGACGACTTTGCTGACTACTGAGCTAAAACTTTACTCATCACCTCATTGCCGACAGACCCTACCTATTTATATACCCATAACACAGAGACAGAGAGCACACCATGTAATATGTAAAGAGGAACTTCAAAGGTGATTCTTGCTTTGCACTTTTCATTCATTGCTTATTTTTTACAACGTAACTTTGTGGAAAGGAGAAGGAGAACAACAGGTTATGGATAGTCCCTTGGGAGCACTTTGTGTGTGTCAGTAGCTCAGCTTTATCCCTGGGGAACACCCCCAACTCCAGGAGTGATGAATAATGTATTTGTATTCGGGCACACCCCTAATAGTTAATAAAACTAGCTAGCTAATGTCCACAGGATGCAGATTTTCATACCTTTGTTATGATACTATCAACATGTAATTTACAATTAACCATTAAATGAGCCTGATCACAAAGATTTGCATGAAACTTACAAATTAGAGTTATATTTTGATTGGAGTATTTTAGTAGTGTGTGTAAGTTAAATTTTTCATGGGTTGTCAACAGCATTAGTATCAATAATGTTGATCACTGAAAAAAACCTCAAAATTTAAGGTTATCTTCCACTTACATGTGGACTTTTAGTGCAATGGAAACTGATGGACCCTTCTCTGTTGTCTTTGATGATCCTCAGTATTCACTCCATCACCAAAAACTGGGAGTTCCACCTGGTGTCATTGGGGCAGATGAACTGGAGCCTAAACTCTCTTATAATTACTTCTGCAACTATGATGGATTGACCACACTTTGCTTTTTTTGAGCAGGATAGAGGACAGATGTCTCACTCCGCTAGTCTGTGCAGACACTTTCAGTTTATAATTGTGGCATCTGTCGTCCGACTAAGTATTGATAACATGCTTAGTATTTTACAAATTAGAGTTTTCTATTTGGTGAACATGTGTGCTGATACGCGAAAATTAACTAACTGGGTTTTATTTCAATTAAAAAAAGCAAAATTACGGCAGGGGCGGTGGGCAAATAATGTAATTGGTATATGCCTGAACACCATGTAACACTGATAACACCTTTACATAGAATATGTTTCTTCAAATTTGATCGCGAATTTTTGAAAGCTAGTAATTCGTGTTTTCAAACAAAGAAGAAGTTATCTCAAATAACTCCTTTGAATAGGGCCATGGGTGGTCCATGTCTGATGACTCAGCCTCGGTGGTGGGTTCTCTCGAATCCATTTTGGGAATTTTATCACCGCTGATTGCTGCTGCTGCTGTTGGTGCCACTCTGATTGGTTCAGTTGACCAATTCCCCTCTCACTATTGATTACTTTTAAAAATATACATATATTAAAAAAACAGCAATGTGACTGTAACGTGTAACGCAACACAGTGTAAAAGTCAAAAGTACCCACAACTAAATCTACAGATACATGAAAAATGTACATAAGTGCAGTAACAAAGTACTTGTACTTTGTTACATTCCACCACTGCCAGTATGATAACCCCATCTTCATTCCATTTATGTGGTCATTGTACAAGATTTGATGCAATTTAGTTCAAAGGCACTTTAGGGTTAGGGTTAAGGAAGAGCATTGTGTTGTCGGTGGACTTGATGCGTTCAACACCTGTTTTGGGTTGTCTGCCGTGTTGCCTTCATTCCATTTCAAATTGCAAAACAAAAGGTGTTTTATGGCCTTTGTAAAATGGGAAGTTGCTCATTTAATTTTATATTTCCAAGAATATGTAGCTGAGGAAATTTTAATATGAAATCATCATTCTTAAAACATAGAGTCTTCCTCAATTAATATTGAACCACGTCATCCAATAAAGCACTCCAACATTGTGTGTATGTGTCTATGTGTGCGTTTGTGTGTGTGTGTATTTGGTCGGCCTGCTCTACACTCTGACTGGACCTGAGCTTTCAGACTCTCTGCTTCACTTCCGCCTCTTTGCCAGCAGTGTGGATCCTCTACACTATTGCCTACATCGCCGCTCTCCCTCATCCCAGCAGGGGTCTGTCCTGGATCCTGGGCATGCTAGTCACTTTCTCCATGGCTCACAGGACGCTAAGTACAATGCTCTTACTTTAGAGACGCTACTCGACCAAAACTACACATACAAACATGTATACATACTAGGGGTGTGCCCAAATACAAATACATTATTCGGCAAAGCAGAAATAGTGGGTTTTTTATGAATATTTGTTTTATACAAATATTTTAAAAAATATTTGTTTTCAGGAAGAAAAAAAAAACGTCAAATGCCAGTGCGCAGGTTGGCTACATTGCTATCTCAGTCTCATTCCTCTGCTCCACTGAGGGTTTTCTCCAGAGATAAAGCTGAGCTAATGACACACGTCAAGTGCTCCCAAGGGACTCTCCATAACCTGTTGTTCCCTTTCTCCTTTCCACAAAGTTAGGTTGTAAAAAATTGGCAATAAATGAAAAGTGCAAAGCAAGAATTGCCTATGAAGTTCTTCCATACACATTTCATGGTGTGCTGTGTTATGGGTGTATAAATAGGTAGAGGTCTGTCTGCAATGAAGCGATGAGTAAAGTTTTAGCTCAGTAATCAGCGCAGTCGTCTATGATCTGGGAGACTCCAGTTCGAGATCGGTGTGGGGACCTCCATCATAAGATTTTTATTATTATTTTATTATTTATGAACACTTATTGTAACATTTTAATTTTCTAAAATTAAAAGCATAATAAAAACAAAAACATTTGCCGCATTAGACACAAGTGATCATCAAATCCTGTTACACAGACTAGAACATTTAATTGGCATTAATGGAACTGCATTAAGCTGGTTTAAGTCCTATTTATCAGATCAATTTCAGTTTGTACATGTTAATGATGAATCCTCCATGAAAGCAAAAGTTAGACACAGAGTTCCACAAGGTTCTGTTCTTGGACCAATACTATTCACTTTGTATATGCTTCCTTTAGGTAATATTATCCGAAAACACAGACACAAACTCAGACAAAACTGAAGTTTTGTGCTTGGCCCTAAACACCTTAGAAACACATTACGATGTTTGGAATCTGGGAGTTCTTTTTGATCAGGAAATGTCATTTAACTCCCACATAAAACAAATTTCAAGGACTGCCTTTTTTCACTTATGTAATATTGCAAAAATCAGGCACATCCTGTCTCAACAAGATGCAGAAAAATAGTCTGTGCATTTGTTACTTCTAGGCTGGATTATTGCAACTCATTATTATCAGGCTGCCCTAACAAGTCTCTAAAGACTCTCCAGTTCAGAATGCAGCTGCACATGTGCTGACTAAAACTAGAAAAAGAGATCATATTTCCCCCATCTTAGCTTCGCTGCATTGGCTTCCTGTAAAATCAAGAATGGAATTCAAAATCCTTCTACTCACATACAAAGCCCTTAACGGTCAGGCACCATTTTATCTTAAAGAGTTCATAGTACTCATAGTATTTCCCCATTAGAGCACTGCACTCCCAAAATGCAGGCTTACTGGTGGTTCCTACAGTCAGTTAAAAGTAGAATGGGAGGCAGAGCCTTCAGCTATCAGGCTCCCCTCTTGTGGAACCATCTTCCAGATTCAGTCCAGGGGGCAGACACCCTCTCTACGTTTAAGAGTAGGCTTAAAACGTTCCTTTTTGATAAAGCTTATAGTTAGGGCTGACCAGGCTCGCCTTGGACCAGCCCTTAGTTATGCTGCTATAGGCCCAGACTGCCAGGGGGACTTCCATTGATGCACTGAGCTCCTCTCTCCTCTTCTCCATCTGTATATATTCTTTTACCATTAATGCATGTTACTAACTTGACTTCTTCCCCGGAGTTCTTTGTGCTTTCTCATCCGCAGGAAACCACATGGACCATGCTGACGTATTGGCGTCTTTCTTCTGTCCTTCTCCAGCTGTTTGTTGCTGCTAGTCATGTGTCTATTGTTGTTGTTGTTGTTGTTGCTGTTGCTGTTGCTGTTCTGCTTCTCTGTGCCCACCCGTCCCCCCTTCCCCCCACCCTCTTCTCTCTCTCTTAACCCAACCGGTCAAAGCAGATAGCTGCCTACCTAGAGCTGGGTTCTGCATGAGGTTTCATCCCATTAAAGGGGAGTTTTTCCTTACCGCTGTCGCCAAGTGCTTGCTCATGGGGGAATTGTTGGGTCTCTCTCTCTGTAAATTAAAGAGTATGGTCCAGACCTGCTCCATGTGAAAAGTGCCCTGAGATGACTTTTGTTGTGATTTGGCGCTATATAAATAAAATTGAATTGAATTGAATTATAGCAGCCTTTTACCCATATTGCAGCTTAAAGTGCTTCAAATTTACAAACAAAATAATTCCAAGACATTAAAAAATGTACAAAACAAATTATCTCAATGAGACAATTTAAAAGTATATTAAGTTACACTTTTGCATGAACTCACATGTTCTAATAAAACAAAGAAATGGCACAGATCACAAAGCTAAAGGACATTAGAGCAAAAGCATGTAAGCTAATCAGCCAGCTGAGGTATTGTCACAGTAATTACTCCTGTGGCAGAGTCAAACTTAACATATTTACACTGACAGTAAAAACGGATGTATTGGCTGATCATGGTTGGAAATTATTTTACTGGTACTACAGCACATATTTCCCAGAAAAAAAGCTGTCAAGAAATTAAAATATTTACATATATCAGGGTTATTGTGCAGATTTACAAGCAGTAATGACAGCTTGTTTACTGCCACTACAACTCAGATTAGTCTATAAATTACATCTGTATTTTATGCCTTGCTCTGTCTCACATTTAAACACTAATAGCCATTGTCTCGAAACAAGGCAGTCAGCAGCAATAAATGCCAAACCCAATAACACAGGAAAAAATGCACGACATGACAAAGAAGAAAATAGGTGACTTGAAGAAAAAAGCTGATCTACTAAAAATTCATCATTCTAATTTTTCATTCAAAGCAGTCTAGGTTTTCAGTTTGAAAAGTATGATTACAAAGGTGAATTCTGCCTTTCTGTTGCAATGATAACCTTGAGTTTGAAGTAGTGTTTGCCATGGTCAGCTGAACTGAAGTGTCTGGCCACAAGAGGATTCTCATCTTGGTTCTTGATTTTACTCTCATGTAGTCATGTCAGACTAAAGAAATTAAATTTACAAGGACAACATTATTGTAGAATCTGTCTTTTCAATATGTATTTGTTCTCAACACGGTCACAGTCAGACACAGTGAAAGCATAAAAAGATAAAATAATGAAGAGATAAATATGGGGACAATAATATAAGTTATGGCCTTCAGTGAAATTCAGAAATGGTATCATAGTATCAGATTTGAAAAAAAAAAAAAAAAACTTGACTCTGCATTGTTTTGTTTCATTTTTTTTGGTCATATTTCCCGCTGTAATGCTCATGTAAAATTTATGAGGGTTAATAAAAAAGAACAAACCATAAACTGCATTATTTACTGTAATTCAAAACTAATCATTAATTCTAAATAACTCTTTACATCTAAATGTGCAACAAAGCTTACACTAAGGTTTTACTCATTTATTATCAATTATTATTTATAATTGTTTTACATACAATTATTTCAGTAATTGTGGAATAATCTTACAGCAAATAATAATTAAAATGAACTTATTTCAAAAGAGGATAAAATCATTTGATCTCTATTAACTTCTGCCTGTCCAGGTGTCCGACTTCCTGGGCTCTATTTGTACACACAAATCTAAACAAACACCAAGACAATATTTATTTATACTGATTTCTTAAATTCTGTTACATGACTGTAACAGAAAAAATACAGACACAAAAACACTAAAGCAAATATTTTTTAATTTTCAATCTACAAGTGCAGCACTTTTGAAGCTTCCTCAAAGACCTAACTGCATGTATCATTTATATTATGTCCTGTTGTGTGTAATTTTAATTTGATGATGATGTCTTGCTGTATTGGTAATGGCTTCCTTTAAGGGTAATTCTCCACATTTTATTTACACTTTTTAATTATAACATAAAAATGAACTAAAAATTAATGTATGAAATATATTTTATCTTTATTTTTATGATATTCAAATACATATTCATTTTACATATTCATTCATTGTTCGTTATTCATTTCCTTAACTGACCAAAACAGATAAAGTTCATCACATTTTGAATATGCTACCAGCTAATGAATGTATAATGTGTAATAATGTGCTGCCGACTGATAAAACACAAAGAATTAAGTCATGAGAAGGAGCTCAAATTTTGGAGATATTAAAGAGCTGCCTCTGAAGCCCAGTTAATGTTCTGTACTATACATGTGTAAACTTCTGCATACATTTTTACTCCATTTTATTCACTGTTACATTCAGAGGTGTATTCAAGGGAAATGTATTCATATTCTGAGGCAGATATGGAACAGAAAAGATGTTTCATGAGTCTGTGGTGGCCAGTGTTCTCCTGTTTGCTGTTGTGTGCTGGGACAGCAGGTTCATAAACTCAACAAACCGATCTGCAAGGCCAGTGATGTTGTGGGGATGGAGCTTGACTCTCCTGAGGCGGTGTCAGAGAGGCAGATGCTGGCTTAGTTACGAGTCATCTTGGACAATGTCTCCCACCCACTCCATGACATGCTGGTCAAGCACAGGAGAACATTCAGCACAAGACTTATTCCACTAAGATGCACCACAGAGTAACCACAGGAAGCCATTCCTGCCTGTGGCCATCAAACATTTTAACTCCTCCCTCAGAGTGTCAGACACTGTCAATAGGTCCTTTGGACTTATTTCACCCTTGTCAACAGCTTCATAACCACATAATTTATTTTTGATTCATATTTTCAACTATGCAATACTGACTTCACAGTACAATTATTTTGTGCAATAATTCAACTGTATGTATATATAGATCCAATTTCTCAGCATTATTATTTATACTGTTTATATTGTAATATGATGAACATATTTTCTTTTTTTTTCTTTTTTTTTTTTTTTTTTACATAATTCTTATCTTATTTTTCTATTTTTCTCTATGTATTGTTACATATTGTAGTAAAATGCACTTTTTTAATTTTTTTTTTTTTTTTTTTTTTACATATTTCCTATTTTTTCTCATTTTTCCATTTTTCTTATAATTTCTCTATGTTTATATTTTTTTCTATTCTAGAATGTGATCAACTGAAACATGACCCAATCTCCCCTCAGGGATCAATAAAGAATTTCTGATACTGATTCTGAGAAGTAAACCTGACTGTGATTCCTTGGAAGCATTTCTGTTTTCCACTAGAGGGAGGCATTTTAAAAGTCAACTGAGTGGCTCCTCATTAGGACTCATTTATGGACCAGGTGCAGCTCATAAAAGTGCAGTGCAATTAACTTCATTAGCTTTGCTGAAGACATTCTGCATACCTCACAATGCAGCTTTTATTTCATTTCCAAACAAATTTGAGCTGCACAAACACTGCTGAATATAACATGTTTATGCAAAGACTTGTGCTGAACTAAATGCATGGAACAGCAACAGCTTCGGTATCATTTAACCCAATTTGCTAACATTTTTTATACAGAATAAATGTCATTATCAGATTCCCACTCGTGTTTGTTGTTAGGAAGCAAAGTGTACTAACTTGTTTAGATATGTCAGCTGCTGATATGATGAATGCCTCAGGCTGCACATGAAGGTGACTGGCATCAACACAGAACAGTGAAACCCATAGGTGAGCACTGTAAATAGTGAGGTGAAATTACCATGAAGGCTACTTTGGGCGGCTGCTTGTCTGCATTGTGTCTTGTCCCTGTATAAGTAGAAGAGTTTTATAGGAGCTCATTTGTTCAGGACCCTTGGCCCTCCAGGGTCTCTCATTCCTCAGACAGGCCAGGCATTTCATAGTTCTGGTGGAGGGGGAGGAATGCCTGACCACTGTCTATAACTAAAAACCTGAGACACACCCAGGACACCTTACACATACTGCATGAAATGTATGCTGGACTATGCAACTTTATCTCAGATGAATTACATTATATTCTTATGCCACTGTTTTTCATTAAAAGATTATGTTTTGGCTATTCTGCCTGGATTATCTTTTTGTAAAAAAACATATCTGTCAGAAAATGGAAAGTATTTGCAAAATGGTTTCAGGATATTCTGTCAATATCCATTGTAGCAACTAAAATATGTTTGAGAACTGAACTACTAAACTAAACTACTTGATTAGGATTAAGGAAAGATGGAGGTTATGATTTAGAGATATGTCAACACTGACAAGAAGTGAGTCCAAAAGGTTAAGTGTGATGTAAATTTCATCAGAGGGTCCACATGCCACCCCGAATGTACCCCACAGACACCCAACGCAGTGTGCCATGTGTAGGTCTGTGCTGTCCATGTTTGTTTATCAGAGCTCTCGTACTAACTCTGTGTGCTAATCCAGAATGAATGCAAATTTAGAGGCAGGGTTGAGAATACATACATGGATTCACCTTGTCTCCTAAAAATTATATTAGCAAATATGTTTTGTAGAAATTGCAATGATGCCTAGATTATGTTTCTTATCAACATAATAAACATCACAGGGACCAAAAGTACAGGGTTTATGTTGGTGCTTGTGCTGCAGTAGGAAGGGAGGTTACTGTACATTACAAGTGAATCCTGGCGCATACTGGCTGCCGCCTCTCTTTGCTAAATAGACAATTGACTGTGAACTTCACTGCTCTTATGATTAATGTGGCCTTCCTGCATTTTGCTCAAGCTTTTTGTTTGTCCGTTATTCTGTCTGTGTGTTTTGATCTCTCCCTTAGTTGGAATATGTTCTATTGAAGTAAAGTATCTTCTCTACTGGGATTTACGGATTTTGGATAATTCAATGTAAAGTGCTTCCTATCTGCTCTACTGGAATCCCTTTTCTCCGGAGGACAGTGGCTGTCTCTTTCTCCAGCCTGCTGGCTCAGGTGTGCCACAAATATGATACAATATACTTTATTGTCCTCTTTAAGGACATCTCATTGGGCTCAGTGTCACTGCATTTAACAAATGTCATTCTACATTTTACATACAGAGTATATAGACATGTGACATAATCAACCACATACTAGTATTTATATGTACATACAGACTTTAAAACAACATATAGCACGACTTTTAAAACAGCATTGCACAACTTTAAAACAACATATTCCACAACCCGTCCATCCTAACAAAGTGTTTGTGTTGTTCTTCCCTATGACCTTCATGGCAGTCTGAACAAGATGGGCAAGCCTAGACTTAACTGTACTGAGAGGTTACCATACTATGCTTGTATCCCATACCTGATTAGGCTCTCTAAGACTGCCTGGTAGAACAGATAGATAAGTTCCTGGTCAAGCCTATACACTCTGAGCCTCCTCAAAAAGTACAACCTCTGCTGTACCTGGAGCACAGGCTGTCAACATGGGCTTGCTAGGTAGACATGTTATCAATATTAATGGGAATGCTGTAGATAATCAGTGGGCTGTGGTCACCTACTACTCTAGGGTCAAACACCATCTTTTCAGTTTTCTTTACATTCAAAATGAGATAGTTAGCATCACACCAATGTCCAAACTTTTCCATCTCAGAGTAGTAGGATGATGTATCATTGTCTCTGTACAATAAACTAAGCATAGCAGTGTCATCAGAGAATTTAAATATGTAGTTATCTGGGTGTATGCTCACACACTCATTTGTATACAGTGTGAAAAACACTGGGGAGCTCACACAACCATGGGGGGCACCTTTACTGAGTGATTTGGGGTCAGAGAGGGTGTTGTTGACCTTTACATGCTGGATACGATCTGTCAGAAAAGAGAGGTACCATTTAATAATAAAAGGGTTGACACTCATCTTTTTCATTTTCCGAATCAATAGATAAGGCTGAAGGGTGTTAAAGCTGAACTAAAATCAACAAAAAGCAGACGTGCATAAGCTTTGGTGTCTTCCAAATGCTTAAAATTATTTGATGATGCTGTTAACAGCATCATCAGTGCCCCTCCTCTGTCTATAAGCATATTGGAAAGGGTCTAACAATGGATTTAGTCATTTTTGTAATTTGAACAGGGTTTCTTAGGAACTAGTGTAGGAACTGGTTCCAGAGGGCTGGAACAGTGTGTGAGACCAGTGACTGTTGGAAACTAGGGCACCATGCTGGAGTCAACTCCTCTGCAAAAGTCCTCAGCAGAAAAGCAGAGATACCATCTGAGCCTGAAGACTTTTTGGTGAATACCTGACAGAGGAGTGACTGGACCTTGTCTCAGTCCACAACCAGCCTGGTGTCAGTCATTTGAAATGGTCTCTAGCACAGTTACAATCCTGAGTGAAATTGAGTCTCAAACTTGAGGTAAAATTCATTCAGTTTGTGGCTTTCTGAAGATCATCTGTGGTGATGAGGTGCCTCTTGCTTGATTCCATGTTAGTTATGGCTTTAACAGGATCTCAGTTTTCTGGAACTCGTAGTGAAATTTGGTTCTATTGTGTCCTTTTGCCACCAGTCTCACTTAACAACTGATTGAGTTCCATGTTATCCATAACGTTTACATAACTGGTTGCTGTCTTAGCAGCTTCATCTACAGTTGTGTCAAGAAAAATATTCCAGTTTGTGCACATGAAGCATCCTTTGAATTTCTCTATGCTATCTTCTGATCACACAGTCACTGTTTTAACCTGTGGTTTGCTGCATTTAAACACAGTCTTGTATGTTGGTATTAGATGTTCTGTGTTGTGGTCAGAGTTTGTCTAAAATCTTGTTCTCTCTTGTTTTATGTAACATATTGATCAAAACCAAGAAGGGTTATCTCCACTTTGCAGTGGTTAAGGTCACAGAGAATGAAAATAGGGGCCCCAGGTGTACACTGCAGCTGATGGTGAACACAGTCTGCTGTACAGGCTGCAGCTTTCACCGCATTCCTGTTAGGTAAGACATAGATGATAGTGTTCCCAAAATCACTCAAGAGGTAAAACGGTCTCATGCTTAGACATAGAGGTTCAATGTCAGGGTTACACACAGTTTCTCTAACTATGTATTGTTTGTACCAGTTGTTACTCACAAACACACAGACATCTCAGCATTCAATACAATTGTGCCTGCTAAACTCATTCTTAACATCTCCCTCTGTAACTGGATCCTGTCATGCCCCAATTCACAATGATGGAGCTGAAGTGGAGAGTGTCCTGCTTCGAGTTCCTCGGTGTGTTCAACAATGACTTTACCTGGTCCAAGCAATCTGACTCGGCGGTAAAAACTGCCCAGAAGCGCATATACTTCCTGAGGACACTCAAGAAGTTTGGCATGCCTGCAAAAACTCTCACAAACTTCTACAGGTTCACCTCTGAGAGCATCCTCCCTAGCTGCATTACTGCCTGGTACAGCAGCTGCTCTGCTGCTGATCACAAAGCTCTCCAGAGGGTGGTGAAGACAGTAGAGCGCATCATTGGCTGCCACTTCCCTTCCGTGCAAGGCATCTACCAGACATGATGGCTCAGGAAAGCACAGAAAATCACAAAAGATTGCAGCCATCCAGGCTATGGACTGTTGCTGCTGTCTGGTAGATGTTACCAGAGCATCCAGGCACAGACTACCAGATCATATTTTTGATGCTAGTATTTTACTGTTATGTATATTTTTGTTATTCTTGCCATATTTCTCTTTCTGTGCTTGCTATTTTTTGTCCTTATTTGTGATCTTCTTAATAATTTGACATTTTTCTTTATGTGTACTACGTAGTTATAGCTTGCCATGTCACAAGAATATCACTGCTCAGAATGACCCTATGTTACACTGTGCATTTGACAAATAAAACACTTTGACAAAAACATGAAAATGTCCTTGATAACTCAACAACATGATAAAAGGTTAATGTTAAGGCCATCAGTTTTAATTATTTCTCCTTCGATTCTGAGAAATAAAGGGTTTTTAGGTCAGTTTTTGATAGCAGTAGGCTACAGAAGAGCATCGTGTTGTTGGCAGACGTGACATTTTCAAGATTCAAGATTCAAGATTCAAGATTCATTTATTATCACTTTACAACACAAGATTGTATAACAAAATGTAGTTTGTAGTCCCTTAATGCTACTCATAAAAACAAAAATTATATAAACGGATTAATAAATAGTAAGTCATAAAAATAAAACTTTTTTTTATATTGGAGTACAGGGGATGAACTGGGGAGTCTCACAGCCTGAGGAAAGAAGCTGCTCTGTAGTCTGGTGGTACGACAGCGGAAACCTCTGTATCTCTTACCAGACGGCAGCAGGGTGAACAGGCTGTGGTTGGAGTGGGTATTGTCTTTTAGTATCCTTCAGGCGCCATGCAGGCTCCTCACCTCACCGATGTCACTGATGCCCAATAGATGGGTACCAATGGTGTTCTGGGTGGTTTTAATCACCTGCTGCAGAGCCTTCCTGTCTTGGGCCGTGCACATCCCATGCCAATTTGTGATGTTTCCAGACAGGATGCTTTCTATTGCTCCTCTGTAAAAGTTAACAAGAACTTGGGATGGGAATTTTGCCTTCTTAAGTTTCCTTAAGAAGCACAGTCGTTTCTGAGCTTTTTTTTACTCGGGTGGAGATGTGTGATGTCCATGACAGGTTCTCTGTGATGCTGATACCCAGGAATTTAAAACTGTTCATCTGTTCCACTTCAGCTCCACTGATGTAGATAGGGGTATGTGTCTTTGCCTCCTTTTTTCTGAAATCAACAATCAGCTCCTTGGTTTTGTTGACGCTGAGCAGTAGGTTGTTCTCTGCGCACCATTCCGCAAGATTGTTGATTACTACCCAATATGAACTCTCATCATTGTTTGAAAGCTCTCTCCATGTCAGGGGTTGCAGTCATGGGTGTACAGCATGAATAGGAGGGTGCTGATCACACAACCCTGGGGGTCTCCGGTGTTGAGCACTAGAGTGGAGGAAGTGTGACTAGTCCAATATCTAGTTGCAGAGTGCTGTTCTCAAGCCCAGAGTGCGAAGTTTTCCAATCACTTTCATGGGGGAGACTGTAATAAATGCTGAGCTGAAATCAAAAAACAGCATTCTGATGTAGGTGTTGTTATTTTCAAGGTGTGCGAAAACTGAGTGGACAGTGGAGATGGCATCCTCTGTGGATCTGTTGGTTCTGTAGGCAAACTGGTGAGGGTCCAGGCTGTCTGGGATGTTGTCTTTGATGTGCTTGAGAACCAGTTTTTCAAAGCACTTCATCAGAATAGGAGTGAGCACCACAGGGCAGTAGTCATTTAGACTAGACGCATATGCAGACTTTTTAGGTACAGGGATGATAGTGGCTGTCTTGAAGCAGGTGGGAACAGACTACCATTTTGGGTTACCGTTTGTCTGCCATCAGTGGGCTTCATTCCATTTCAAACTGCTGCTGGTCGGCTGCAACTTGAACCAAACACCACTATCTCTGTTAAGAAAAGGCATTTTATAGCTTATGGCTGTAAAATGTGAAGTTGCTCATTTAATTTTATATTTCCAAGAATATGTGGATGAGGACATTTAATATGAATAGAGTACATTTTTATCTGTTTATTTGTACTTTTACTTAAGCAAAATGTTTGAGTATTTCCTCCACCAGCAAACTGGGCTTTACATTTCACATCCCTCTTTTAATCCCTGCACTTGTCACTTTAATAGATTTCATCAAACTGGACGTTACATTGTGCATTGCATTCAACCTCCACTATTACATATTATTTAATGTGATTATTTATTCAAATGTCACATTTAATGTTTGCTCTTGTCACATTCGTATATTTCATATACTTTATTTATTTGTCCATAGCACAGTCCTTTTTTCCTTTGTACAGTCCATATTTCCTTTCAAGTTTTGTATCCCATTTCAAAACTATTACTATTCCATTCTGTAAATAGATTTTAACATTTCAATTTAATTTTAATATTACTTTGTTTATTTCACTATCATTATTATTATTACCTCACTTTTGTATATTTTATTCTTCTGTGTTGTGTTTGTTTTTTGGGAGCAAAATAAAAATTAAATAATTAAAAGTAAATAGCAAATATAATAGTAAAAAATTTGTAGCACAGTTTTTGTCTCCATAGTAACACGCAATGAGGTTCATGGGTAATGTTGATTTAAAAACACAAAACAATCGAAAACTGACAAAAAAAACTTTCTCAGAATTGAAGGAGAAATTATGGAAGCCCTGAAAGGCAAGCGAGAAAAAAAATATAAATTCTTTTCTCTCCTGTGTTTATGACTTAAGAACAGGTGAAAAAAAGTTTTGTCAGGATCATTTTTCTAAGTTTTTTTTCTTTCATCTGTGAAGTTGCAGGTGAAAAATTTTTTTTTTTTTGACAGGATTTTTAGAAGTGTTTGTTATTGTAATACTCATTTTGGCCACAAGAGGACACAAGTGCACCACTACCCCATGTTCTAAATAGGACTGAAAGCATTGATAGCATTAGCTATACTGACATTAGCCATTAGCGCACTAGCTAGCGGGCTAACATATTGTTCATGGATAACCTTTTTTTTCACCTGTTCTGAAGTCATAAACACAGGAGAGAAAATAATTTAGATCAGACTTAGAAACTGAATCTCCAGAATTTTTTTTTTTTTTTCTCGCTTGCCTTTCAGGGCTTCTGTAAGAAATACTTAAAACTGATGGCTTTAACACACTTTTGTCTTTTCTGTTGAGAAAGTTAAAGATATTAAACAAAAACATTAACACAGTGACAGTGAGTTCCAGGAGGGTCCTCCAGTCAGACAATCCCAAAGCCTCAATTCTGGATTTCAAATTCAATTCATCCCTGCAGTGTTCTAAAATCTATGTTTTCTGTTAGGGGTGTTCCCATAGACTGTATAAAAATATGGACGCAGTTACCGTGACGTCAGCCGTTGGTTTCTGAAGAGCGGTTTGAAGCTCAAAGTGAGCTGCTCCGGCCGTCGCCATTTTGGCAGTGCGTGACGCTGCCTAACTCCCAGCCAATCAAAAATGGGCAAAGAGGCAGGCCGAATGGCTGAAACAAGCCACCTAGTAGCTGGCGGACTTGTCACTCAAAGCAGCCATGTCCTTCATTATTCATAACTTAACAGCTTAATAAAATTTAAAGGGGTGAGTTATAAAAAAATTCACACCCCGCACAGTTGTCATGAAAGGGGAAATTAGCTATAGAGACCAAAACCGTTTTTTGTACCAGGTTGTAAACATGTTTATTTCTACTGTAAAGTTGGGCACTTTAACATGGGGGTCTATGGGGAATGACTTGCTTTTGGAGCCAGCCTCAAGTGGCCATTCAAGGAACTGCAGTTTTTGGCACTTCCGCATTGGCTTCATTTTACAGCCCCAGAGGTTGCCGCTTGGGTGTTCCCCAGAGATAAAGCTGAGCTATGGACACACACAAAGTGCTCTCAAAGAACTCTCCATAACCTGCTGGTCCCCTTCCCCTTTCCCCAAAGTTAGTTTGTAAAAAATAGGTAATAAATGAAAAGTGCAAAGCAATAATCACCTTTGAAGTTCTTCCCTACACCTTACATGCTGTGCTGTCTCTGTGTTAGAGGTGTATAAATAGCTACAGGTCTCTGCTGTGTACGTGGTGGCACAGAGTTGAGCTTTAGCTCATTAGTCAGCGTAGTCATCTATGATCTGTGAGACTTCAGTTCAAGACCCAATGTGGGAACCTCCCTCCTTAGATAGTTTTTGATGAAAAATTATTTTAACATTTCTATATAAAATTAATATCCAAAAATTAAAAATGTCATAAGTAAAAAAAATAGTTTTTCTATGCCTATTTCCACTTTTATACAATACAATTACAAATGCAAATATGTTTGCTGCCTCTACAAATACAAATACAAATACAAATACAAACCTGCTAATGGTGGCTTGTGCAGGGTTCCCTTCTCTCGTGATTCTCCTTGACCTGAGCACAGCATTTGACACTGTGGATCACACTTTCCTCTTAGAGCGCCTCCACACCACCATTGGGCTGTTAGACTCTGCATTTAAGTGGTTTCAGTCCTACCTTACTGCTAGGACTGAGTATGTCTCACTTTTATCTGTGGTGTTCCGCAAGGATTGGTTGTTGGCTCCATCTTGTTTACCCTCTACATGCTCCTCTTTAGATGTGTCATCAGCAGACATGGGATGTCTTTTCATTGCTATGTTGATGACATCCAGCTGTACATCATGTGACAGCCCTCTCTTGTCTCCCTCTCTTGCTTTCTTTCTCTTTTTCCCTTTTTCTTTATTTGCATTTTAGTTCTCTCCAGTTACTCTTGTTGTTTTTCTTCCAGGAGTGGGAGGGTAAGAGGTCTGTCAGTTGATCAGCTGCACCTGAGGAGGGAGTGGCCCAAAGGATATAAAAGGCTGCCGAACAAGGCGTCTCTCTCTCTCTTTTTCTGCTGAACACCAGTACCCCATCCACATGGCTTGCACATTAGATTAAGTTGTTTTGAACTTGTTTCTTTACGTTTGCACTCAACATTTCATGCATCCATACACCCACCTTATACCACTGATTCAACAAGTTCCATATTTAAGTATGAGTTATGTTTAGTTAAATAAATATCCTTTTTGCACCTTTATTCGGTGTGGACTCTCTCCTTTGTTACAAGCCGGAGCCAGGTTTGTAACAATCAAAACTGCCCCAAGCCCTTCTGCGGCCATATCATACCTCAGCACCTGTCTTAAGGAGATAAAGGCCTGGATGAGCACAAATTTCCTCCAGTTAAACAACAGCAAAACTGAAGCTCTCCTTATTGGCACTCCACACCAGATTCAGTCATCCCTCATACCTCATCTCATATTTGACGGCCAGGAAATCCCCTTTTCTTCCTCAGTCACTAATCTGGGTGTTAGGTTTGACCCTCAGCTCACTTTTGATGACCATACAAGACATCTATGCAAAACCTCAAGAGTGCAAAAACACAAACGTATAACACCAGTTCTGTTTTCATTGTACGGGCTCCTTGTCTCCTTCAGGATTGACAACAAAGTCCTGCCAGTCACATACAAATCATTCAATGGACATGTGCCTCCCTACCAACAGGAACTGATCATACCACAAACCTTCACTCACACCCTCAGATCTGCCAGCAGCTTGCTCCTTCGGACCCCCAGTTCCAAGCTCCGAACCATAGAGCCCCAAGTACTAAGCTCCACACCATGGGAGATTGAGTCTTCTGCTCCGCTCCACCGCACTTGTGGAACAGCCTTCCTAACCATCTAAGGGCAGCACAGACCCTAGACTCTTCTGAAAAAAAAGGCCTAAAAACCTTTCTATTCAAGAGGGCTTTTTCATCTTAACTCTTATTACCATTTTCTTTATGTTGTGTGTCCTATGTTTTATATACTGTAGGACTTTGAGTTTCACTATGAATGAAAACTGTGTTACAAATTAAATGTATTATTATAATGAGGACATTTGTATATTGAATGTATCAGCTGCCAGTCTACTTTATTTGTTTTCCTACGGTACCTATTCCCAAATATTAAAATATAGGTTCTGTTTAGACAACTCACAGAAATTGGTCAAGCTTAGGGAAAAAATGGTTAAATAAAATTATCTTGAAGTAGGACATGGGTTGTTGACTTCCTCAGTATTTAACCAAAAAACACAACCTAGCCTGAACCTAACAACACAGGGGATGTAAAGCCTGGTTCTTAGCCTGGTTCCAAACTTCTGAATTTATGCCCACATATTTTATTTGTTCAGAGATTCCAATAGGACTAGTATTTTGCACACTGATGGCTGTTTACCTGGCCTGGGGAAATAATTGACCAATCAGAGCTTTGCAGGGGGGATTAATGTAACTACTACTCGTTTACCCTTCACATAGTACTTGGATTTGACCAATAACAATAATAATAACAAAATACCCCTTTAAAATAAAACAATAGACCAATTTAAATGTATCTCTTTTTTTATAGCTCTTCAAATATTAAACCAAAAATCACTAAAAAATGAATAAATGAAATTAAATTATTCACTTCCATATAATTTTATAGCTAGTCCTTCTTTATTTCCTCCTCAGATGCGAATAGTTTATTTTCCTTGAAAGTTTAGTTCAGTTCAATTAAGTTAAAGGGCCCCTTTTGTTTCTTTTCAGTATTTTGCTTAAGCTTATCTGTAAACCCGATGGAGATCTGGATCGTCCAAGACTAGCAGCGTCTTGGCTCTGACACTACCGCACGCGACAGCCGTGGTCGTTGATATATCTCCCACTAGCTGGAGCCCTCTCTCAGAAAATCATCAAAAACCTGCAACCCATACAATTTAACCTCAGTTAGTGTCAAATTCTTTTAGTATGCAAATTAATATCAAGATCTTACAGTTATTTTCTAACCTTTTATCAGCTTATTGCTGGCTTACATGTTCACAAAATGAACATAAAAACATGCCAATGAATGGAAAATAAAATTCACAAGGCAATCATTTCTGCCAGCAAAAATATCTAACAACTCATATCATTTTTCAGACAATGCACACATCATAATTTTTTACAGTGCTTGTGTTTTAGTTACAAACAACATGTTTCTCTGATTGTTTTTTTTTTCATCCACTGTCACAAAGTGAGCATGAGCTAACATCGATTTTTAAGCTAGCACTGAAAGGTAAACACACCGGAGAACTGTCATCAAACACGTCTTATAGGGATCCTCCTTCATCCTCTGGTAATTAATAATATCCTGGAAGAAAGTAAGTCTCTTCTGGACAACTTTAACACTGACTTCAACAAATATAAACAACTTTTCCTCTCTTTTACTCACTCGCTTGTACACATGCTGGACTCCGCTTTTTTCTGCCTCTCTTACTCCCCCTGCCCCACCTTCTTTCTCTTGCATCGCTAATGACAACAGCTCATTCTGCAGGCGCTTATCGCCACCCTTTGGACTTTTAGTCAAATTACAACAATAACTCTAGCATTGAATTTGACTGAATATCTGTTAAATGTAGGTAAATGAGGATTACATATGAATCAGTGTGTATCCAAAAAATCGATGAAGGTTTAACTGTAAGTTTCTTATGCCACTAAACAAGTGGAGTTAAACACCTGATGAAAAAAACAGCATAGATCAGCTTAAGTTGGTTGCTGGTTTTAGCAGGTCTTAGCTGGTGGTAAGCTGGTTTAGTTAGTTTACCAGCCTGGACAAGCTGGTGAGGTCTTGCTGGTTTTTCAGTATAGTTTGCGAGCTTGGTATGGCTGGTCAGCCAGTCGAGCTAAGCTGGTGTCTGCTGGTCAAGCTGATTGGCCAGCTGACTGGCTGCATTGACCAGCAAAGCCCAGCTGGTAAACTGGTCAATCTGGTTAAACTGGTTGGACCTTATGAAATGTATAAACTCATATATTGAGTTTTCATATTCATTCATAACCAGCAAGTAAACTCTGCCAAGCATCATTTAGTTTATTTTCTGGCTTTTCAGGGCACTGGCTAAAATGGCATATTCCCAAAAACATATTTTTATAAACATGATGGCTGTTTAGATGATTTTCTTGTTGATTGTCTCTAATATTTTGATATAAAAATGTTCAGGGTCTCTCCAGATTTATTTCTCAGAACCTTAAAGAATAAAGTTTATTATATTGTACTTTTTAGAACTTTCTATCATAGTGTACAGAATCTTGAATTTAGGAAAGCAAAGGCAGTTCAGGAATGGCAATCCGCTCCTCTGTAGACCTGCTGTGTTTAACTGGCTACATCCTAAAAAGATGGATTTTTGACTTTTTTTTTTTTTTAAATCTCCAACCTCTAAGTTCTGCTTTATCCTGGTGCCCTGGCTGGGAGTGCTGGCCAGTGTTTTGAAGCCATGATAGAGAGAGGGGGTCCTCTAGGGGAGCTGGTCCAGTGGACTGACCTCAGTGCATATCTGACCACCTGACTCTCAGCACCTTGCAGCACCACCTCCACAGGTTAGCATCACTGTTGAACACTACTAGTTTATTTCATTGGATTAAAAAATGTATATCTTTGTTTGGAAAGTAATGTCTTTGTAGAGAAGCAAAAGTATTTCAATAGTTAATTGGATAACTTGGTTTGGATAATTTCATATGTATCGGCCTGGCTAGTCTGTGATCACTTTATACTAAGGGGACAAGAAGGGTTAAAAGAACAGTGCTGGAAGATGCTTAACAATTACTGATGTCCTTTCTTGAACCTGACATGTTGTCAGTTTCCAGCTTAATAGGTACTGCTCCAGGCTGAGGTAGTTGTCTGATCCAGAGGCTCCTGACCTTTGAAAAATAAAATCAAATAAAATAAAATAAAATAAAAAATAATTAGAAAACCTATTTCATGATAAAACTTTTACTCATTTCTAAAACATGTTTTGTTTTCATCTATTTCAGATCCACATAGGGTGTCATGTGTGGCCTCTTTGTCAAGGAGTTAGCTGTGGCCATTTGGTGACAGCTACCCTGAAAACAAGTACGACCAATCACATCATGAGTGATAGAGATAATTATTCATTGATCCCACGTCAAAGCTTCATACTGATTTTTTTTTTTTAATTTAAACTGAGATTACAAATTATGTGCAGTAAGCATTTCAGTGCAAGAGCTGCTCTATCAAACTGACAGCTGTCTTGTGTGCACAGAGTCACAGTGTTATAACAGAATGACATGCAGAGGTTTTATTCTGAGTTGAGGCTAAATTCATGCTGTGTAATATTTGAATGTGAGAGAAAAAAATGCTGTTCAAAGAAATGATTGAGGTGGATGAAAGTGGTAACTTTAGAAAGTCCTGAGTGACAAACTTTTATCCAACCAGGATTTAGATTCTGACTTACAGTAAACCTCCGCTAATGAATGCGCTTTGATACAGACTGAATGAATGAAGACATGAAATTCTGTAAGAGGAGACAGAGAGAAACTCAGGGTTTGTTGAAGGAAACAATTCAGTAGACATCGTCCAACCCTATTTTCCATAATCGATCTAACAATATAATCTGGTCTTGTGTGTTTTCTTCCAGGCTACTTCCATTGGTGGCTGCAGGGGCAGAATGTTGACAGGGGCAAAATTGAGAAGAGGGACAAGAGCGTGGGGAGAAACATCACATAAAAAGTACAGGACGTTGTTAAAAAAGAAAAGAAAAGACCAGGGGGTAGTTATTGAGTTATGTCATGATTATGAATTTTAAGTGTTAAACACTGCTACACTGCTATGGTTACTGTAAACTAAATTATTATTATTATTATCATTAGTGGCTTGTTGTTGCTGTTGTTACAGTTTTTATTGATATTGTTATATATTGTGGTACAGTAACTGTAGTTATTGTTTAACTGAATAAAATATAGGAATGGTCATACTCAAATTACCTATTCTTTAATGGACTTAGTTCACTTTAATATCGTTAGTTTCATTGTAGTTAATTGTTTATCCTGGCTGAAATTAACCATGATCATCCTCTCCAGGCAACCTGGCCCCTGAATAAATACCAGCATACACCAGCCAAAAACATCACTGTTAGCTGGTAACCAGCATGACCAGCACAATACCAGTTTAAACCGACAAAAAAGTGCCCGAAACACACTCTTAGCTGGTCACCAGCAAGACCAGCAAGTTGACTAGCAAAGCTGGTCTGTGCTGTTCACCAGCAATACCAGCTTTGCTGCTCTATGCTGGTTTTTTCAGCAGGGAGAGTTTAGAGTCTGTTAAATTTATGGGGGTTACATTAAGAATGGGGACAATCAACATATTTCTTCAATCAGCATGGATTGAAGATGAAATAATTTTTCTTACATTAACTTGTTACTGATTGGTCAGAGCAAAATAAAACAAAATAACGTCTACTCCAAAACAGAAATCTGCTTTCATAAATACAATGTCTTGATGAATAAAGTGAGACAAAAGGACAATTCAGTGTCATCAGAACTATGAGACTAACATAACGGTGCCAAGATTACATTTCAGGAACATAAAAAGGAGATATTTATTCTGAGTGCATCTGAAGCATCTGCAAGGATGACATGTTGACTTTTTAAATTCTTAACTAAAATTACTTTGTTTTCCTCTCATTAACCAAATGTTTTAGCAGCCAAAACCTAAGAACATGTGGGACACAGATCATGAACCTCATGATGTCAAAATTCTGTGGTCTGTGCACCACTACCTCCCTTTTCAACTTCTATGCGGTAGATGTAGGCTACTGTATGTCACACTTCCTGGCAGCAATGACATTTCCAACAAGACATATTTGACAAAGCAAGTGATCAGTATTCATACATATTGTGTAGAAGACAAGATTGGTATATGAATGCACATGCAGAGTATTTGAGTGTATGCATGTCTCTGTCCTACTTATTGTGTACTGCAGAGTTTCATGTATGACAGCCTGATTAGATACATAACATCTTCAACTGGAGACAGTCGAGATGTTACTTCTGTGCGTCTGTTTGCTTTGCTTTGTGTAGCGTTTCATTAACTGTCAACTACATGCCTAAGATCTGCCCCATGCCTTATTGTTCAGCTGGTTAACTGTACAGCCACTTAATTAGGCACAACTTCAAAGTCACACTCCACACTGACGCTGAGGTGAGCCATATCTTTATATATTACAGCACCCTCTGTCCTGGAACTTTAATGAACAGGTAGAAGGAATCTGATTCATGGCTGCTGAAGAGAATTGTGAATCAAGCGGGGACATTTTGAGGCTACATATTCTTTACTCCATTGCTTCTCACCATGGAAAGACATTGTGTGGTTGTGAGAGATACAGTGTGGTATCCCTCTGAGCATTTCCAACAATAAAGACCCGAGCTTGTTTTCATTCTAGTCTAACAGCCCTCTCGGCTATGATAAGCCTACAGCACAACACGGGTACAACATGCTAGGCTATGACTGATTATTCTTTCAACATAATATATGCAGACACTCTACATTTCTGAACTCTGGAATGGCAATGAAAATGAACCACAGCTGTCAACAGTGATGAGTTTGAAACATGAGTTGAATTGGAGGGAACTTTAGGATTTAAGGCCTCAGTGTACTTAAAATGAAGTGCTTGTCAGGTTAATTACCAGCGTCTGAAACCTCTTTTCTATGATAAAGTTAGGAGTCCAAAAATGTTGTTAACTTTCGGAAACAGACAATCTAACAATCACACCAATTTTAAACAGTGATTGGCGAGACAATGATCTTGGAGAGACATCAGGGAGGCAGTGGGATGTAGCCAAAGAGACTATGAATACATGTCATGCAAACTAGTTTGTATAAAGCGTAGTGAGGCCTCTAATGATTGGTATA
Source organism: Thunnus albacares (assembly GCF_914725855.1). Lineage (NCBI taxonomy): Eukaryota > Metazoa > Chordata > Actinopteri > Scombriformes > Scombridae > Thunnus > Thunnus albacares. Next base: position 25,891,760 of record NC_058128.1, on the reverse strand, counting down.
ACACAATCAAGGAGAGTTTCTTTAAAAGCTCCTGATGTAAAGAATGTAAATGCACATACATTGTTACGTAGTATACGCACCACATACTGTAGCTGTTACATTCTACATTCCACATATCACATATCAAAACAGTATAACATACATTACACAATATTACGTAATGTATACAATATGTTACATCTATTAACAATACATCAGAAAACTTTGAGAATTAAAGACTGTGACATGTGCTCTGGAAAAAGCTAGTAAATGGATGTTGAAGTACACTTTTTGTTTTTAATTCCTATTTTACTCTTTTACTAAAACACCTTTTATTATGAAATTCTTTGAGACACTGCTTCCTGTTACTTAGGCACCCTGGGCCTCATGCATAATTTTTTTCCTATTTCTCTCTTATATATTCAACAAACTCTCTTAACTGTCTGAACTTGTCATAAATAGCCCATTTCAGTCTGAGGAATGCCACCTGTTTATGAGGAGGTGCACATTCGCGAGATGTGATCATTAGCATTATCCATGGCCCTGAGATTGCCATATAAGGCTCCATATTCCACTCCATTTGTGGGCGAGTTTCATTCACAAGAAGTTATCAAAGAGTAAAAACACTGTGCAACTTCAAGTCCTCCTATCAGAAATCAGAAAACAAATGATATACTAATTTAAGAGTGACAGTAGGAGACTGAAAACAATTAGAAATGAAAGCTGCAAGCAGCAATGATTGGGCCCTTGCACCTTCATGCACGTCGGGGCATGCCGCAGTTGAAGGGCTTTAATTGCAGGCATGCAGTTGTTTTCTGGACCGAGCTCTTATCAGACTTTGCACAAACAAGTTAAATATCACTTCCTGTATTTTCGGACGTTGCACAAAGGACTTAAATATCACTTCTTGTGTCCATTATGTGGCACTAGAGAACACCCACTAATTATATACCATGTTGCTGTATATGATGTGTAAACAACACCATGTAAATTTCATGTAAATCAGATGATGTTTGTCATATAAGGCTGACTTCTTGTTGTCAGTAGGTGGCGCCTTGACTATGACTCAATATTGATAGTTAGATGTGTTCAAGCCAGGACTCTTATCAAGCATGAGAAATTTGGTGCAAGTTTGACAATGTACATTCAAGTTACAACTTCCTTTTTCATGGTGAATCATTGAAATTTAATGTGTTGCCACGGCAACGGAGTTCAATGAAAAGCCACCATTTTGATAACTTTTCATCACAAAAGTCTTAAGATGACAATCACCAAATTTCAAGTTGGTCAGTTTATATCTCTAGGAGGAGTTCGTCAAAATACAATGCTTGGAAATGGCAAAAATTGTGCCAAAATTGCAAAGTAAAATCGAAACAGCTGACTTCCTATTGGTCTTTGGGTATGACTCTAACAGGCTTTTTGTGCGTGTAAGCATGATACATGTGCCTACCAAATTTTGTTCATTTATATCAATTCTGAAGGAGGGGCTTCGAATTTGAAATTTTCTAAAAAATGTTCACCACTTCTGACACACGTGCAAAGTTTCATGACTTTTTGAGCACGTTTAGCCCCCTGAAAAATACTATTCTTTGGGGAGAATAATAATTAAAGCTGCAAGCAGCAATGATCGGGCCCTGGCACCTCTGTGCATGTCGAGCTGTGGCAAAGTCCAAGGGCTTTGATTTGGTGAGTTTTTGAGCATGTTTAGAGGGTCAAAATTAGGTGTGACGTGGTGTAATAATAAACTGAAATTGCAGACTTCCTGTTGGATTTAGGTCAGGGGTGTCAGCATATGATTTGTAGGTCTTGATGAGACGAATAATTCAGTTTTGGTTTGTTCTCTCTATGACATTCATACGGGCCGTGGCGGCCATTTTAGTTACATAGGTGGCGCTAGAGAGCACATTTCGGCACTTTGGGGGTTAATTTTTATATTTTATCAAATTTTTCACCAGACCTGATGGGCATGCCATATTTGGTGAGTTTTTGAGTATGTTTAGGGGGTTGAATTTAGGTGTGAAGTGGCGTTATAATGAAGAAAGACAGAAAAGTCTTATTTAGAAAGGCTAATTGTGGACTTCCTGTTGGATTTAAATCAGGGGTGTCAGCATATGATTTGTAGGTCTTGATGAGACGAATAATTCAGTTTTGGTTTGTTCTCTCTATGACATTCCTACGGGCCGTGGCAGCCATTTTAGTTACATGGTTGGCGCTAGAGAGCACAATTTGGCACTTTGGGGGTGATTTTTACCAAATTTTTGATTTAATCAAATTTTTCACCAGACCTGATGTGCGTGCCAAATTTTGTGAGTTTTTGAACATGTTTAGGGGGTCAAATTTAGGTCTGAAATGGCGGAATAGTAAAGAAAGAAAGAAGAAGAAACAAACAAACACACGACATACAATAGGGCCTTCGCCCCTTTGGGGCTCGGGCCTTACTTAAAGCTGCAAGCAGCGATGAATGGGCCTTCGCGCCTCCGTGCACGTCAGGCTGCAGCGCAATCGAAAGGCTTCTGTCACAGGCATGTAGATGTCTTCAGACCCGGGTTGTTTTCAGACAGGGCAAGAAGGAGATAAACATCACTTCCTTTGTCCACTATTTTGCCTGCTGCTAGGGCTGCTTCGCTGAAATTTCGTAGGGGCGCTATTCAGCCAGTTTGCATCCCTGATGGAATATTGTCATATAGACGTGTTCAGGCTGGGATTCTTATCAAACATGTAAAGTTTGGTGCAGACTAGAGCATTTACAATAAAGTTATAACAACTTCCTCTGTCATGGCGAAACATCAAATCTCAACGGTGTGAGGATAAGAATTTTCTGTAGGGTGAGACATGTCTGTCTTGCTCACACCTGTGTCATCAAAATTATGCAAGTTTTGGGCCCATTCACTTGAATTTCAATTAGTAAATTGAAAACTCATGATTAGTCTGTGTGTAAAACAAATTCATTTCCTAATTTTCATCAAGTCTATTTTTAGAAAAGTAAAGACTTTTAACCCACATGACCTGGTCAAAGTTTGATTGAAATGTGTACTGTCAGGTGTGTAGAGAAAATAAGTAACTGCAGTTGGACACAGAAAAATACTCATATATTTGAATGGAGAGTGTGAGCGAACCCACACCTATTTGAACATTTTCTGCATCCAGATAGTTTTAGATACAGACTTCATTTGAACTTTAAATGAGTCACAAGACTTTGACCTACAAATCTTGAATTTACACGTTTTTTTCTATCTTCTACTGTTTTTGAGATATTAGAGCTTGAGTTTTAAAGTCCTTTCTTGCTCCTCCTGTCATTTTATAATGAGTGTGTATTGCGGAATGTTTCACAGCACTGAGGGAGTCACATGACCAGGAGCAGTTGGAGAGGAGAATTTTAGAGTACACTTCTTGTGAAATCTCCTCATAAATCCCATGACTTTGGCCAAAGCTTACATTAAAAATCATATTTTAGTGGGAAATTTTGTGCCGAATCCATTGATACAGGTTTGAAAGTGGTCAGACTTATAGTTTAGATGTCAGAAGCCTCTGTTTGACACAAAGTTCATGCCTCCCCATTGTTTTACATTGTAAAGGGTACATTTGATGTGATGTGGCACTGCAACTTTGAGGGCTTAAAATCCAAACCGTTCAAGGTATTACTAAGTTTTTAACAACTTTTTTCAGCATAGTGTCATAAGTCAATCAATCAATCAATCAATTTTTATTTATATAGCACCAAATCACAACAAAAGTCATCTCAGGGCACTTTTCACATAGAGCAGGTCAAGACCGTACTCTTTAATTTACAGAGACCCAACGATTCCCCCATGAGCAAGCACTTGGCAACAGCAGTAAGGAAAAACTCCCCTTTAATGGGTAGAAACCTCAAGCAGAACCCGGCTCTTGGTGGGCGGCCATCTGCTTTGACCGGTTGGGTTGAGAGAGAGAAAGAAAGAGGGAAAGGGAGGGGAGGGGACAGAATAACAACAATCACAACAACGACAAGAGCAGCAGCAACAGCAACAGCCAGGGAAGGATACCAACAGGACTGAGAAGGACCGCAAAGGCTCGGCCCGCAACCCAGGGTTTCCTGCGAGATGAGAAAGCACAAAAAAACTCTGGGGAAGAAGCAAAGTTAGTGACATGCATTGATGTTACATGAATGCATACAGATGGAGAGGAGGACGAGGAGAGAGCAGCTCAGTGCATCATGGGAAGTCCCAAAGCAGTCTAGGCCTATAGCAGCATAACTAAGGGCTGATCCAAGGTGAGCCTGGTCAGCCCTAACTATAAGCTGTCCAGATTCAGTCCGGTGTCTGCACTCCGGACTGAATCTGGAAGATGGTTCCACAGGAGAGGAGCCTGATAGCTGCAGGCTCTACCTCCCATTCTACTTTTAAAGACTGTAGGAACCACCAGTAAGTCTGCATTCTGGGAGTGGGATAATACGGTACTATGAGCTCTTCAAGATATGATGGTGCCTAACCATTAAGGGCTTTGTAAGTTAGGAGAAGGATTTTAAATTCTATTCTAGATTGGGGGCGGCTGTGGCTCAGGAGGTAGAGCGGGTCGTCCACTAATCGGAAGATCAGCGGTTCGATTCCCGGCTCCTCCAGTCCACATGCCGATGTGTCCTTGGGCAAGATACTTAACCCTAAAATTGCTCCTGATGGCTGTGCCATCAGTGTATGAATGTGTGTGAATGCTTAGCTTCCTCTGATGGGCAGGTTGGGACCTTGCATGACCTGTACCCATTCAGCATATGAATGTGTGTGAATGGGTGAATGTGATTCGTAGTGTAAATAGCGCTTTGAGTGGTTGGAAGACTAGAAAGGCGCTATACAAGTACAGTCCATTTACCATTTACAGGAAGCCAATGTAGCAAAGCTAAAATGGGAGAAATGTGATCTATTTTTCTAGTTTTAGTCAGTACACGTGCAGCTGCGTTCTGGACCAGCTGGAGAGTCTTTAGAGACTTGTTAGAGCAGCCTGATAATAAGGAATTGCAATAATCCAGCCTAGAAGTAACAAATGCATGGACTAGTTTTTCTGCATCTTTTTGGGACAGGATGTGCCTGATTTTTGCGATATTACGTAAGTGAAAAAAGGCAGTCCTTGAGATTTGATTTATGTGGGAGTTAAAGGACATATCCTGATCAAAGATAACTCCCAGATTCCTTACGGTGGTGCTGGATGCCATCCAGAGTAGCTATATCATTAGATAATGTGTTTCTAAGGTGTTTAGGACCAAGCACAATAACCTCAGTTTTATCTGAGTTTAGTAGTAAAAAATTGCAGGTCATCCAGGTCTTTATGTCCTTAAGGCATGCTTAGAGTTTGTTTAACTGATTGGTTTCATCAGGCTTCGTTGATAAATATAATCGGGTATCATCTGCATAACAATGAAAATTTAGTGTTTCCTAATAATATTACCTAAAGGAAGCATATACAAGGTGAATAGAATTGGTCCAAGTACAGAACCTTGTGGAACTCTGTGTCTAACTTTTGCCTTCACAGAGGATTCATCATTAACATGTACAAACTGAAATCGGTCTGATAAATAGGACTGAAACCAGCTTAATGCAGTTCCTTTAATGCCAATTAAATGTTCCAGTCTCTGCAAAAGCATTTAATAGTCAATTGTGTCGAATGCACTAAGATCTAACAGGACAAGTATAGAGACAAATCCTTTGTCCGATGCAGTTGGAGGTCATTTGTGACTTTCACCAGTGCTGTCTCTGTGCTATGATGCGCTCTAAATCCTGATTGAAAATCCTCAAATAAACTATTGTTATGTAGAAAGTCACATAACTGATTAGAGACTGCTTTCTCAAGGTTCTTAGAGAGAAATGGAAGGTTAGATATAGGTCTATAATTGGCTAAAATGTCTGAATCAAGAGTAGGCTTCTTAAGAAGAGGTTTAATTACAGCTACTTTAAAGGACTGTGGTATATAGCCTGTTACTAAAGACAGATTGATCATATCTAGTAAAGAAGTGCTAACTAAGGGTAAGGCTTTCTTAAGCAACCAAGTTGGGATGGGGTCTAAGAGACGGGTTGATGGTTTAGCTGAACAAATCATTGAAGTTAGTTCAGAAAAGTCGACTGGAGAAAAATAGTCCAAATGTATGTCAGGATTTACAGCTGTTTCTAAGGTGCCTGTGTTTTGGGAGAAAACGGTGCCTGTTGAGGGCAGGAGGTTGTTAATTTTGTCTCTAATAGTTAGAATTTTATCATTAAAGAAGCTCATAAAGTCATTACTACTGAGAGCTATAGGAATACATGGATCAATAGAGTTATGACTCTTTGTCAGCCTGGCCAAAGTGCTGAAAAGGAACCTAGGGCTGTTTTTATTCTCTTCTATTAATGCTGAGTAATAGGCGGCTCTGGCATTACCTTCCTATATGTTTTAAGACTATCTTGCCAGACTAAGCGAGATTCTTCCACTTTGGTGGAACGCCAAATCCTCTCCAATTTTTGCAATGTTTGCTTTAATTTGTGGGTTTGGGAGTTATACCATGGAGCTAACCTCTTATGTTTTATTATCCTCCTTTTTAAGGGGTCGATGGAGTCGAGGGTTATTCGTAATGAGCCTGCAGCACTATCAACAAGATTATCAATTTGGGAGGGACTAAAGTTAATATAAGAGTCCTCTGTAGTATTGAGACATGGCATTGAATTCAGTACTGATGGAATTGCTTCCTTAAATTTATCTACAACACTATCAGATAGACATCTAGTGAGGACATTTTTGTCTAATAGTGTGTAATCCAGTAATAGGAATTCAAAAGTTATTAAAAAATGATCTGATAAAATAGCATTTTGTGGAAAAATTATTAAATGTTCAATTTCAATCCCGTAAGTCAGAACAAGGTCTAGGGTGTGGTTAAGACAGTGAGTGGGTTTATTTACACACTGAGAGAAGCCAATTAAGTCTAATAATGAGATAAAAGCAGTACTGAGACTATCATTATTGACATCCACATGAATGTTAAAATCACCTGCTATAATTACTTTATCTGTACTAAGGACTAAGTTTGATAAAAACTCTGAGAATTCAGATAGGAATTCAGAGTACGGGCCAGGAGGACAGTAAAGTATAACAAATAGAACTGGCTGTAAAGTTTTCCAGGTTGGCTGAGAGAGACTAAGAACAAGGGTTTCGAATGAGTTATAATTAAATTTAGGTCTAGGGTTGATTATTAGGCTTGAGTTGAAAATGGCTGCAACTCCTCCTCCTCGGCCAGTGTCTCGAGGAATGTGAGTATTAATATGACTGGGGGGAGTGGATTCATTTAGGCTGACGTATTCTTCATGACACAGCCAGGTTTCAGTAAGACAAAATAAATCAATATGATGATCTAAAATTAAATCGTTTACTAATACAGCTTTAGATGACAGAGATCTAATGTTCAAGAGTCCAAATTTAATTATCTTATTTTGTTGTACTATTGCAGTAGTGGTTTTATTTTTTACTAGGTTTTTATGAATGACTCTTCTTTTGTTTACTTTGGATTTAATTTATTTAAGTGGTCGGGGGACAGACACAGTCTCCATGTGGTTTTGGGTGGGTGACTGCTCTAATAGAAGCGCAGAGAAGCGTGTAGGACTGCAGCTCTGCTTCCTGGTCTCAACTCTGGGTTGTCATGGTTTTGGTCTACTAATAAACTCAGCCATATTTCTAGATATGAGAGCAGCTCCATCCAAAGTGGGATGTATGCCGTCTCTCCTAATCATACCAGGTCTTCCCCAGAAAGTCTGCGAAATTTCTATGAAGCCCACATTGTTTGCTGGACACCACCTCGACAGCCAGCTGTTGAATTGTGACATGCGGCTATACATGTCATCACTGGTCAGATTAGGCAGCAGTCCAGAGAAAATTATGGAGTCCGACATTGTTTTTGCAAATGTACACACTGACTCAACATTAATTTTGGTGACCTCTGATTGGCGTAATCGGGAGTCGTTGCCACCGACATGGATGACCATCGCACCATATTTACGTTTATTCTTAGCCAGCAGTTTTCAATTTGACTCAATGTCACCCGCTCTGGCCCCAGGAATACATTTAACTATGGCTGCTGGTGTCGCTAACTTCACGTTTCTGACTATGGAGCTGCCAATAATCAGAGTTGGTTTCTCAGCAGGTGTGTTACTGAGTGGGGAGAACCTGTTTGAAACGTGAACTGGTTGGTGGTGAACTGTGGGCTTCTGCTTAGGGCTATGCTTCCCTTGGACAGTCACCCAGCTACCCTGGCTTCCCGGCAGCTCGGGAACTACCGGGGGAGTTGGAGCTACAATACGTTGGCCCGCACCAGCTACTGGGGGCTGGCTAACTACATTAGCTACTGATTGTTTTTCCATGGTGTGGAGCCGCGCTTCCAATTCACTGAGCCTCGCCTCCAGCACCGCAAATAAACTAAACTTATTCCTAATAACTAAACATTTGACACACTGAGCAAGAGAGAGCAGGAGAACGAGAGGGAGAGAGAGAACGGTTTAGATGGATTTAGGTCAGGGGTCACACAGGCTCTGCCCTTTACTGGACTCTATGGGTACAGTAGGGGGAGCCCGAAGAATGCCCGCCTTGCCACGACCTGTCATCAGACTGCCTCACTGAGCCAACCAGGTATAAGTTAGTCGCCGCAGCCATCCTACTACTTTATAATCCTAGCTGCTTAAGCAGAGCAGTAGGGGGGGCAACCCAGTCCAGTTAACAGGGACATGAGCTGGGTGAAAACATGGCCAAACCTCACAGGGATCATAAGTCATACACCAGGCACCCTGCATGCCTCATTCCCCAAATCATCTTAGATCACAGGAGAATGCAGGCTTATAATGGTCCAGGAGGGAGTCAGGTGTACCACAGCTGACACTCACACCACCCTTTTCACAAGTCCTGAGTCACACCTGCAAGCACGGACCTTGAAAAGAAGCCTGTCATGTCCATGAGATAGAACCTTTTGAATGGACAAGGTGTAGACCAAGACGCTGCCATGTCATTTGTGGAATGTGCTCAGACCACAGTGGGAGGGTCCTTACCCACCTGCCTGTAAGCTTGGGAGGTGCACTCACAAAGCCAACTAGCTAGGTGCTTCTTGGATAGGGCTTTTCCAGCCACTCTCTCCATAGTGCATGAACAGCTGTTCAGTGTGCCGAAAGGGGGCCATGTGTTCAACATAACATGCCAACACACATACTGGGCATAAAAGATGCAATTTTACCTCCCTGGCATCCCCATGGGGTGGAGGACAAAATGCCTCTATCTGAATAGTTCTCGAACAGAGTTCAGAGAGAGTAGCACCACTGTGGTCACCACTGGGGTGAGCCGACAGGGTGCACATTTCGCCTACTTTCTAAGCTGAGGTCAGTGCAAGCAGCAAAGCTGTCTTGAATGACAATGCATTCAGAGAGGTGCACTCTAGAGACTCATAGGGATCACTCACGAGGGCCTTGAGCACCACTGGCAGTTGCCACTGGGGGGGCAGAGACATGCATCACCATTGCCTCCATCACTGTTGTCTCCTAAGCCCCTGCAAGAAACATTTCACAAAGGGGTGGGCAAAGACAGGTCTATCACCAAAACCGCCATGACAGGAGGAAACAGCTGCAGAGGAAACAGGAAGTAATGTCACCGGCCACGTCATTGTAAAACTGAGTGGTGAGCTGTGTGTGCTGGTTCTGTACAGAGTGGCAAAAACAGCAGGAGATAGTGCTGACACTAAGCAGACATGAGGCATCCTCACCCTGGTCCATATGTGGGTGAAAGGTGCTATTCCGGTTTTGGCAGGAAGCAATGGCCATAACCTTTGGAAAATCGTTGTGAGCTGAAGTCAGCAGTGGATTTCCAAAGGTCAGCAAAATTGTAGAGAAAGACAAGAGGTTGTTGTCACCACCCATTGGAGAAGCCACTCCAGGAGTCTCAGCTGAGGTGTCTTAAGCATCAAATCAAGCTGAATTATTGCCGTGGAAGTAGTGTACAAAGTATTCGCTCTTGTAGTAAGATCAATGAATATTGAAAGATAATGGCTTATGAATGTAATGAAATGTTGCTCAATAAGCAAGGTAGGCCATCACTGAGCAAAGCATGTTTAAAGTCAAACAGAAATGTTTAAGACTCAATATAACCCCTTACTCAACAACTCTTAAACAACTACCATTGCAGTGCTCTTGAGCAAGGTGTTCAGCCCCCAACTGCTCCTGTATAGGTGCTCAGTGGCCAACAGAAGAAGACTGCGATTGTGTTGGACAGCTCCCAGGTGTGAATAGATAGATAGATAGATAGCCTGTACACACACAAGAACAATTATACAGTCCCAATACAGTTCAGAACAAGGGTCCATTAGATGTTATTGCTACAGTTTGTTGAGGGCAGTGATGACAGAGAGCACAAAGCTCTTACTGTAGCATGCTTTTTTACATCACAGAGATCTGTATCTATGGCTGGATGGGACTCCAGTGAAGCATGAGTTCAGGGGGTGGCTAGGGTTGTGCACTATGGTGAATGCTTTGCATGTTATGGCAGTGTCAATAAGGGCTGGAAGGTTGGGAGTAGGGAAACTAATGATTTCGGAGGCAGCGTGTGTGGTTTTGAGGAGTTTTTCTCCTGTTGGTGAAAGTGAGCATAGTGAAATAGCATGTGGAGAGGAGGAGGGGTTCTATGATGCTCCTGTACAGTAGAAGCAGAAGGTGGGGTGTGACTGGGAGTGCCTTAGAGTTTCCGGATGGTGGAGAGCCTCTGTTGGCAGCATTTATGAATGTCAGTAGTGTAATGATCAATGCTGAGTGTATTGTCAAGGTTGATTACTTGAGTTGGTTGAGTACTTGAGTTAAGTTAGGCTAAGTTAGTTTTATATTTTTTAGGTGGGAATTATTTTTCTTGAAGTATGAGTTTTCAATGGAATTAGCATGGTAATTAGTGACCTAGTTTGTTCTAGTGAAGTTGGATGTTGGTTGAAGCCTATTTTTCTCCCTTTGACAATCTAATGAATCATTTTGTTTGGAAAATCTCCCATGTGGATGTAGCCCTTAACAGCTAATATCACCACAGTTTACTATTTATTGCACAATCATCTTGTCCAACTTGGTAACATGATGTCACAGTGGTAAGCACTGCTGCCTCATAGCAAGACGGTCCTGGGTTTGAACTGCGATGGGAGGCCTTTCTGTGTGGAGTCTGCATGTTTGCATGTGTGTGTTGGCATGTTGTCTCAGTGGGTTTCTTCTGAGTGCTCCAGTTTCCTCCACACCATAAAAGTGCTAGGTAACCATTGCCCTTGATGAAGGTACTGGACAAATGGAGTTGGTCCGCTGCTCCTAAATAGTTGAATTAACACCTGCACTCTGTTGTAACAACAGGATAAATTCCTTGTATATGTAAAATATATTTGGCAAATAAAGAATTTCCTATTTACCATTAACAATTACTATAGGAGTTAGAATGCAATGAAAAGGTGAAATGCAATGCACTGCCACAAAATGTGATATCAACTGACAATAACTGTAAAGACCCAGCACCATGTGTGTCTTACGTACATGGACAGCTGCAGACACCATGGATGGGTAGTTGTTCTGTTTATACTACCTTCTGGTGTCTGCTTGGAGGATGTGTTCCACACATGTGCAGTAGATCGCTGTCTACAGAAACATAGCGTTGTGACCATGCGGCCTGGTGCAGACAAGTCCACACGGTCACAGAGCCTACATGCACACCCTCTGATGACGAAATTTACGTCAAACGGACCCTAGCAGACTCTCGCGGACACGGAAACTATAATTTCAGCTTAAGTCCTTTGTACTCCAAAAAACTATGTTTTGCTATTAAAGCCAGTCTTGGTAGGTACAGTTAGGGATCAGACAGCAGACATGAATTCCCAGCAAAAGCATTCGAGGTGAGCAACACTCCATCCACAGCTGTCTTCCCTGGTGTCTCACAAGCTCTCTACTCTGGCCCTCTGTAATAAAAGAAAATGTTTTGTTAAGTTTAAAACAGATATCTTAGGTCACTGGGAATCTGTTTTCTTAAACTTTTCTACACATAACTCCATGTCCCTGAGTGCTGGTACATCTTGCCAGCCAGTGACAGGTAAACAAAGTGAAGGAAGCCAGTCTGGTGGTACGAGTGAATAGACCTGAAAAACATTAAGGCAAAATTCCCTGAAAAAGTCCCAACATATTGTCTGTCCACTCCAGTAGAGCCACATATGTAATGCTAAGTTGTGCACCAGCAAAGGTTTAATAAGAGAACTGTAATAGCACTGCTAAAACTGTTCAAGAAAGACTATTTTCACTGTTACACATATTTGTTAGTTCTGTTGTAATTTATTTAACAAAAAGTAGCTTAAATGGATATTAAAAGAAAACCTTCATGCACTGACAGTGAGAAAAATACTTCTGGGTGGAAGCTATATGAGTGACAGCGAAAGCAGTGGCCATAGCAATGATAGAAACTTGGAAGAATCTTCATAATAACTAACAAACTAAAGATTGCATACATTTGCTGAGTGAAGATTGTGAAAATAAAATGCGCATTTCTTGCTAGAAATGTTATTAAAACACATTTTAATGCCAAAGCTATCTTAAAATATTGTATTTTCCACTAAGAATAAAAGGAATGTCCACCTTTTTTTTGCTTTCACCGAAAGAACAAAACACTGTCACTCATGGATCTATATTGTAACTGATTGTGGACAGATTTTTTTTGTTTTATTCTTACACAACCATGCACCCAATACTTTGATCAAGACTTGGAGCTGTGTACACCGCTACTTTTTACTAGATTTTCACAGAAAAAACAGCCTGCAGTACATAGGTCACGTGATCACAGCCTCCTGGCTCATGATTATGGGTTAATCAAATTATACTGCATTACTTTTCATAGGTATATGTATGAACAATGAATGAGAACAGCCTGTTAAATCATGTGTACATGCATTTTAAGAACAAATTTGTTCGTATGAGTACGTCTTGCATGAGGCCCATTGTTCAGGTAACGTTCTCTGACTTGATTATTACTATAGGAACAACAAGGCTCCAATAATTATGGGACTGTTCTGATCTATAGACATGCCAAACATGCTGATAACTTACAACCTATAAATGTTGCCTCTTTTTTAGCTCCTGCTAATATCATTGGTCCCATTTCCATGTTTCTATTAACATGTGATCTGTATCTGGATACATTATTTGGATAGACAATGACACCTGATCTTTGCATTTACACCTGGTATTATGCTTTCTCAATTGTACCCACTGTGGGATCAGATCTCAATATGCAAATTATTTAGGCAGAGCTGGCAGACTTCTAAATAAACACTGGAAAGCAATGCTGTGACCTCTAGCTTTTGCCAGGCTTGCTTAAGATAGCAGGGAGAGGTCATTTTCTTTCTTATGAATATGGTTACGCTGTACAGATTGCATTTGCACCTGCTGAGATCCGATCACAATGCAAGCCAGACCTCCTCCAAAAGTGGTCTGACTGATCTGATAGCATTCCGATCACAGTGTGTTCTGAGTGCATTTACACCTGTATTAACATGTTTTTCTTTATCCAGATAATGTATCCATATACAGATCACATTTTAATGCCAGGTATAAATGGGCTAATTGTGCCACCATCCACAATCCTTCCACTTATTCCTGTTGTAAATTTAGGAGGGACCCAAATGCAGGATAAGGACAGCGTGATGTTGGTTAAGGGAATGGTTTATTGCAGGAGAGTTCTGGGCTTGGAGTGATGATAAGGAAAGGGATCCAGTGGCAGCAGGTACATAGCTATGAGCAGGGAATGAGGGGAAGCATAGCTGGCAGGTTTAGCTTGGAAGCTAGGAGGCAGCTGGCAGACAGGCAGGATGGAAGGCAGGAATGAGATGATCCACTGAGGTTGAAATAAAAATCTGGCAAAGAGTGGGTTAAGAGTGAGGGAGAAGATGAGCCAATTGAAGGCAAGTGTGCAAGTGGAGCAGGAAGCCGGGAGAGTGAGACAGACAGGGAGAGACAGACGGGAGCACTGGAACACAGAGGAGGGAGGAAACACAAGAAACACTGGGGAATCTGCAGAGGTACAGCCATAGTTGTAACAATTCCAACAATGGGTTGCTCCTCCACTCAAAATGCAGCATTCTGAAGTTATCTTAATTTTGTAATCTGTCCAGTGTAAATACACTACAGACTCCAAACATAGCAAGGATATAGTACGCAACTGGAAAACTGGAACAGAGATGAAAATCATTGTTGGATGTAGTTTAATGACTTATGATCAATCTCCCTATAATCTGGCGTAGCCTCTTAGGCCCCATTTACACCTGATATTATCATGTGATCTGTATCTGGATACATTATCTGGATAATTGCATCAGATCCATGGGTCTTTGCATGATTTAAGCATTGATGTGGTGTCGGAATAATGGGTTCCTGACTGAAAAATTCACGTGAACACACCTTTAAGTCGGGACAACAACTTGGACAGTTGGCGAAAATTTTGATAGATGACTTGCCAAAAATTGACATCGTATATGTAGAAACATGGCAGAAAAAAGTAAATGTTTGGTTGATGGCAAGAAACTTCTTACTAATTCAAGATTCAAGATTCAAGATCTTTCTTATTATCATTTTACAACACAAGGTTGCACAATGAATATAGTCTGTAGCCCGCCAGTGCCACTCACAAAAACAGAAACCACACAAATGGACCAACAACAAGTAACAAAAACAAAGCTATTTTTTATATTGGAGTGCAGAGGATAAATTGAGGAGTCTCACAGCCTGAGGAAAGAAGCTGCTCTGTAGTCTGGTGGTATGACAGCTGATACTTCTGTATCTCTTGCCAGATGGCAGCAGGGTGAACAGGCTGTGGCTGGGGTGGGTATTGTCTTTTAGTATCCTTTGGGCTCTATGCAGGCTCCTAACCTCACCGATATTACTGATGCTCGGTAGATGGGTACCGATGATGTTCTGAGCGGTTTTCATCACCCGCTGCAGAGCTTTCACTGATGCTTGGTAGATGGGTACCAATGATGTTGTGAGTGGTTTTAATCATCCGCTGCAGAGCCTTCCTGTCTTGGGCTATGCACATCCCATGCCAATTTGTGATGTTTCCAGTCAGGATGCTTTCTATTGCTTCTGTAAAAGTTAACAAGAACTTGAGATGGGAATTTTGCCTTCTTAAGTTTCCTTAAGTCGTTTCTGAGCTTTTGTTTACTATGGTGGAGATGTGTGATGTCCATGACAGGTTCTTTGTGATGCTGATACCCAGGAACTTAAAACTGTTCACCTGCTCCACCTCTGCGCCACTGATGTAGACAGGGGTGTGTGTCTTAGCCTCCTTTTTTCTAAAATGAACAATCCCCTCCATGGTTTTGTTGACATTGAGCAGTGGTTTGTTCTCAGGGCACCATTCTGCAAGATTGTTGATTTCCTCCCGATATGAACTCTCATCATTGTTTGAAATCCAGCCAATGATGGTGGTGTTGCCCGCAAACTTCACAGCAGAGGGTTGGGGGTTGCAGTCATGGGTGTACAGCATGAATAGGAGGGGGGTGAGCACACAACCCTATGGGGCTCTGGTGTTGAGCACTAGAGTGGAGGAGGTGTGACCACCAATCCGAACTGTCTGGGTTTGTGAGGAAGTCCAATATCCAGTTGCAGAGTGTGGTACTTAAGCCCAGAGTGCAGAGTTTTCCAGTCACTTTCATGGGGGAGATTGTATTAGATGCTGAGCTGAAGTCAACAAACAGCGTTCTGATGTAGGTGTTGTTATTTTCAAGGTGTGCAAAAACTGAATGGAGGACAGTGGAGATAGCATTCTCTGTGGATCTGTTGGTTCTGTATGCAAACTGGTGAGGGTCCAGGCTGTCTGGGATGTTGTCTCTGATGTGCTTGAGGACCAGTTTTTCAAAGCACCTCATCAGAATAGGAGTGAGTGCCACAGGGCAGTAGTCGTTTAGATTAGACACAGATGCAGACTTTTTCGGTACAGGGATGATGGTGGCTGTCTTGAAGCAGGTGGGAACACTCTCTGTTATCAGGCCCAGCAGCTTTATTCATATTCACTCTCAGCAGGATTCTTCTCACATCCACTGTGGATACTGACAGTGGCAGGTCCTCTGGAGGTGGAGTGGACTTTAGGCCGTATTCAGACTAAATCAGGCGGTGCAGTGTTCAGCCGCAGGGTCGAGTGGAGGTGTGTGGGCATGTTTATTTGTGCTCTAGAACGTAACTGCTGTAAAATAATCAGAGAATGATGTTTTATTGATCTCATTCACCGGCTTTCTCACTACCAGCGCTTCCTCTTTTCGTTCACACTCAGCTCGCTTGACCACTGCTCTCTTTTTCGTTCTCTCCCTCATTGGTGCTCTCCCCCTCTCTCTCTCACTCTATCTTCTCTGTTTTTATTTAAAATGAGTTAGGGAGCCAACAGCAAAGTCTAACTTTACTTTTAACGTTAGAGAAATGCTGTGATTGGCCACCACAGCCTTGAGCTGTGGTGACGTCAGGTTGTGTTTCTCCAAAAGTTGACTCTGGCTTAACTTTCTGGCCGCAGTCCAGTGCAGCGCTGCAGCAGCTAAAACACCTGCAGACGAAACGCACTACCCCGATTCAAATGAATGGGAGACCTGGTGTTTTCGCGGCACCGCCTGATTTGATCTGAATACAGCCTTACAGCTGACTCTTTGTTGAGGATATCAAAGCGAGCATAGAATGAGTTAAGCTCATCTGGCAGCATGGCCTCACACATTATGGGGGCGCTCCTGCTTTTGTAGCCTGTGATGATCTGGATCGCCTGCCACATATGTCTGGTGTTGTTGGTGTTGAAGTCTCTCCAGTCTGCTGATGTCTCCGCTTTGCCTCCTTGATGGCAGCTTTCAGTCTTGCTCTGGTGTTGTATGTTTCCTTATCACTTGACCGAAAGGCAGCTTTTTTGGCTCTATGTAGAGCCCTCACCATTCCATTCATTCAGGCTCTCTGGTTGGGGAATGATTTTATTGTCTTTGTGAACACCACATCATCAACACATTTGCTGATGTATGATGTCACCGTTGATGTATATTCCTCAAGATTGATGTGGTTCTCCTGGGTGCTTGATCTGGGATGTTGGGATGGAGCCAGGTTTCTGTAAAGGTGTGGACACAACAGTCTCTGATCTTCCGTTGTTGAGTTAGCCTGATTCTCATTTCATCCATTTTATTTTCCTGCAACCAGACATTAGCCAGAAGTAGGCTGGGTAGAGGAATAGCCTTAGGTACAAGCTGTGTTAACTTGGCTGTGATCCCGGCTCTCTTCGCTCTCTTCCTGGGGCGATAGCTTGCAGTGACGGTTGGACTGGCTGTTTCATTTCAAAGTCTGCTGAACTTAATCCAATCCCTGCACTTCCTTTTCCAATGTTGATGAGTGTATTTCTGTCATCAGTAATACGTGCATCAGTAATAAAGGTGAAAAAATAGCAAATTAAAACAAAAATGTAGCCAAGTTTTCGGGAGCTACTGGCCACTGCATCCGTATGCGCCACCATTGTGTAGGAGTATTAATACTTTATTTCCGAATTATCTCGTTATTGGGCACCACCTCCTTTTTGGTTAGGATTTGTTAGTGCCAGGAGGGAGCACTAACCCTTGTTAAGTTTAATCAATGAATCAGTCTCATACTCGTAAGTTCTTGTCCCAAACAGTGACCTCTGTTCACTGCAGCTCAAAGAAACAACCAAACACATTTAGTATAAAATGAAGACATTTACTAAAAGCTAAACATCTTGACGATGCATGATGAAGCATATGATAATATACAGAAAATAATAGATAAAAAGAAAGTAAAATAAATAAATAAATAAATAAATAAATAAGGCCTATAAATGATACAAATGATACAGAAAATTTTTCAGCAAGAGTGGCTCAAAGTGTGTGACTTGAGGCTTAACATATTGCACTGGGGAATGCTAAGAGAAAACTAATTCAACTTCTCTAAATAAATTCTTTTAATTTTAATGTTATTCGACATCAACCCTTGATCACAAAGCCATGTTATGCCTTACTGTTGAGGTGTTTTATGTTTTAACAATAAATGATTAAATACGGATATATTTGGTTGAAAAACAAATAAAATAGACGTCTTCAGAATTTTCTCGAGTTCTTGGAGGCCAGCTTAAAGAGGAATCTCTTTGAGGCTGTTTTTATAAGTTAGGATAAAATTGGAGGAGTTTTGGTGTGTTCTAAAAGGTTTCGCGCTAAATTATTGATGAATATTCAATTTCTTTGTTCTAGGGGCTTTAGGTGTGGCTGGTGCTTTGCAGCCTGCATCTCCCAAAGTAAACTTTGGGGAAGTCTAAATCTGAGTTTTTACATGCAAAACTCACACTTCAAGTCACTGTTGCCTATTATTCCACATTAAAGCTGTAAACACATTCTTTTCATAATGTTCAAGCATTTCATGATATTTTCTGATTAATAACCATCCTGCAGTTTGCAACATATTTGTAAAACCATTAAAGAAACAGTTGTGCAGGTTACATAGGTTTCATAATAAGTCAGTTCTTCTAATAACAAACATTAATCTTCATATTAACACTTTCTCAAGCTATTTACACATCTTAAACCATCTACACTGAAATGAAGTTTAATACTATAGTGAAAGGAAATACAGTTAGGCAACACTTATGTGATTAGATTACTTTCAGAAACATTTTTAAATGTAAGTTCAACATAACCCTTACTTCATAATATAAAAGCATTCAGTGTGACTATTGTTTAACAATAAAAGAGACTTCAAACCTTCAAACATTAAAACTTAACATTCCTATTACTTCAGAAACTTAATTCTTTCAATATAACTACTTATCTAATTTAACTACTAAAATATGATTGTCTATGAGTTTAATGGATCACAAGTTAAAACACTTGAGTGATTTTAAAATACAAATACATGGTTACTAAACATGCATTAACTCTTAACATGAGGGGATTTAACTCTTGTCAATAGAGGGCAGTATTGGTACATGTAGTACAAAGGTTAATAAAATCAAAGTCCTATTTCTAATCATTGAACTAACTTCAATGATTTGTTCAGCTAAACCATCAACCCTTTCATATCTGGTGAAATCACAATGGGGTCTAATCGCCAATGACTTTTCCACTTCATCCAAAGACTTCCATTTCATCATTCATGCTGTTCAAATAAACATAATTTCTTTCAAAGAATTGAGTCTCTCCTGATTGAATTGAGTGCAGTAAACACACAAGTCAAAATATTCATTAAACACACCACCTTACAACACAGGAATGGGCACTGATCCTAACATAGGATTTCAACATATCATCTATTAGAAAAGTTATATATTAATTCTATTAATCCATGTATTCCTTAATTCTTTTAATCCATGTATTCCTATAGTAGTAATGACTTCATGAGCTTCTTTAATGATAAAATTCTAACTATTTGAGACAAAATTCATCACCACCTGCCCTCAACAGGCACCGATTTATCCACAAACACAGGAATCTTAGAAACAGCTGTAAAACCTGATATATTTTTAGACTGTTTTTCTGTAATTGACCTTCCTGAATTAACTTCAATGATTTCTTCATCCAAATCATCAACTTGTCTCTTAGACCCCATCCCAACTAGGTTGCTTAAGAAAGCCTTACCCTTAGTTAGCACTTCTTTACTAGATATGATCAATCTGTCTTTAGTAACAGGTTATGTACCACAGTCTTTTAAAGTAGCTGTAATTAAACCTCTTCTTAAGAAGCCTACTCTTGATTCAGGCATTTTAGCCAATTATGGACCTATATCTAACCTTCCATTTCTCTCTAAGATCCTTGAGAAAGCAGTCTCTAATCAGTTATGTGACTTTCTACATAACAATAGTTTATTTGAGGATTTTCAATCAGGATTTAGAGCGCATCATAGTACAGAGACAGCACTGGTGAAAGTCACAAATGACCTCCTAACTGCATCGGACAAAGGATTTGTCTCCATACTTGTCTTGTTAGATCTTAGTGCCGCATTCAACACAACTGACCATCAAATCCTTTTGCAGAGACTGGAACATTTAATTGGCATTAAAGGAACTGTATTAAGCTGGTTTAAGTCCTATTCATCACACCGATTTCAGTTTGTACATGTTAATGATGAATCCTCTGTGAAGGCAAAAGTTAGACACAGAGTTCCACAAGGTTCTGTACTTGGACCAATACTATTCACCTTGTATATGCTTCCTTTAGGTAATATTATTAGGAAACACTCCATAATTTTTCATTGTTATGCAGATGATACCCAATTATGTTTACCAGTGAAGCCTGATGAAACCAATCAGTTAAACAAACTCCAAGCATGCCTTAAGGACATAAAGATTTGGATGACCTGCAATTTTGTACTGTAAGTTATTGTGCTTGGCCCTAAACACCTTAGAAACACATTATCTAATGATATAGCTACTCTGGATGGCATTACCCTGGCCTCCAGCACTACCGTAAGGTATCTGGGAGTTATCTTTGATCAGGATATGTCCTTTAGCTCCCACATAAATCAAATTTCAAAGACTGCCTTTTTCACTCACAGAAATCAGGCACATCCTGTCCCAAAAAGATGCAGAAAAACTAGTCCATGCATTTGTTACTTCTAGGCTGGATAATTGCATTTCCTTATTATCAGGCTGCCCTAACAAATCTCTAAAGACTCTCCAGCTGGTCCAGAATGCAGCTGCTCGTGTACTAACAAAAAAAGTGATCACATTTCTCCCATTTTAGCCTCGCTACATTGGCCTCCTGTAAAATCTAGAATAGAATTTAAAATCCTTCTCCTAACTTACAAAATCCTCAATGGTCAGGCACTATCATATCTTGAAGAGCTCATAGTACCATATTATCCCACTAGAACGCTGCGCTCCCAGAATGCAGGCTTACTGGTGGTTCCTACAGTCTTTAAAAGTAGAGTGGGACGCAGAGCCTTCGGCTGTCAGGCTCCTCTCTTGTAGAACCATCTTCCAGATTCGGTCCGGGGTGCAGACACCTTCTCTATGTTTAAGAGTAGGCTCAAAACTTTCCTTTTTGATAAAGCTTATAGTTAGGGCCATAGTTATGCTGCTATAGGCCTAGACTGCTGGGGGACTTCCCATGATGCACTGAGCTCCTCTCTCCTCCTGCTCTCCATCTGTATGCATTCATGTAACATCAATGCATGTCACTAACTTGGCTTCTTCTCCAGAGTTTTTTGTGCTTTCTCATCTTGCAGGAAACCCTGGGTTGCAGGCCTAGCCTTCACGGTCCTTCTCAGTCCTGTTGGCATCCTTCCCTGGCTATTGCTACTGCTATTGCTGCTGTTATTGTTATTGTTATGATTGTTGTTATTCTGCCCCCCCCCCCCCACCCCTTTCCCTCTTTCATTCTCTCTCTCAACCCGACCAGTCAAAGCAGATGGCCGTCCACCAAGAGCTGGGTTCTGCTTGGTTACTACCCGTTAAAGGGGAGTTTTTCCTTACCGCTGTCGCCAAGTGCTTGCTCATGGGGGAATTGTTGGGTCTCTGTAAATTAAAGAGTACGGTCTTGACCTGCTCTATGTGAAAAGTGCCCTGAGATAACTTTTATTGTGATTTGGCACTATATAAATAAAAATTGATTGATTGATGGATTGATTGATATCTCATTAGTAGATAGTCATAAAACTATGAAAGTTTTACCATTCCTCTTGTATTTACATGACAAATAACGTAATACGTTGCATAATGATGATGATGACATTTAATTTACATGAATTTCAGGTTTGCCTCAGATTTGCAGGGAAGCCTCACAAAATCCTCAGGAATGTGGGATAGTTTTATGGCTTGAGTAAGATAAGACATTCTTACCAACTTTGGAATCCAGGCGAGTCTGTCTCTTATTTTTTTTAGGAATCAAAGATTAGTTAACACAATTAAAGAACAAGCGGTTGTCCTCCTACAGTTGCCAATGGCACATATTGCATATCAATTTTTTGCTGACATGTAATTTGTAATATGGTATTGGGTCACACCGTTAGTTGCTGTCCATGTAGAGTGACCTAGATTAGTTAGAAAAGTTATTTATTAGCATTAACCCTAGATAAAGCAATATTTTAGTGGTTATAGGGAATGCACTGGTGCAGCAAAAAGTCTGGGACAAAATATAACACATCTTCTTTGTAGTGTCCATGTTTTTTCTGTGTTACAACTTAAAAGCGCATCCATCCATCCAAGGACTACATGAATACAACATTACACTGTATTAAAATGCTTCCTCGTTTTCTCAATTCTGCCTGCATTCTTATCAGATCTCGATATGTAAGTTAGCTGGGCAGAGCTGGCCGACTTATCAACAAACATGACACATCCCAAGGAAACCACTGATGACAGATGTCAGGGAAGACTTATACAGCTACTGCTGCCACTTGTAGTTTTTGCGCGGCTTGATTTAACTGGCAGGAAGAGGCAGAGTTAGGTGACCTTTCAACTTACTGGGCCTGTTCTTTTCTTATGAATGTGGTCACACTGTATAGATTGCATTTACACCTGGCTGAGATCTGATCACAATGTGAGTATGACCACCTCCAAATGTGGTCTGACTGATCTGATCGCATTCCAATCACAATGTGCTCTGAGTGTATTTACACCTGTATTAACATGTGTTTACAGACCACATTTTGGTTAAGGTTATAGTTAGGTTTGAATGAGCCTCTTTGAAAATAAAAAACAACCCCTGCCCCCTGACCTTAACACCCTCACTTTCCACCATCACATGTCAATGTCACACTACACAGTCTGTTTTTAGCAGGCCTCCTCTCCCATCTCTTCCTCCTCCTCCTCATCCTCCTTATTATTTCCTGGTAGGGATACTGATTTCTCTCACTTTAACTGCACAGAGTAGTATTTGCATTTTAAGACATCTTGCTCATTTAAAAAATGTCATGAGATTATGCTGGTGGATGTGTGTGTACATACACACACACACACACACACACACACACACACACACACACACACACACACACACACATACACACACAAACACACATATACACACACAATCCAAGTTGACCCTTCCAGCCAGCTGACTCCTCTTCATATGTTTCAATCTGTGGCTGGGGTCAGCACATTGCTTATGCTGATCCCAGTGAGGGCAGGTGATTACCATAAGCAATTTAAATGTTATTGATTTAACCTCTTGCATGCTGTAAATGAACAAGGTGGCCAAGGACCCAACTCTGCTCCCCCACCTCCTGATTCTCTTTTTCCATTCCATTTCCAAGATTTTTCTCACTCTCTTTTCCAGAATTTTCAGCCCACTTTTGTTTTTTAGACCTCTTTCCACATGCAGTTCCTCCTCAGCTCACATCACTCCCCATATTCAGCTGTAGGCCTCTCTGACTGCCTGTATCCCCTGGCCAAGGGAAGCAGTGGAACAACCAATTGCCAATCAATTGACAGTCTGTCATGGTAACAATAGAACTGTTCAATTAACAACCAGCAGTGGATAATTTACAGTCTCACAATCATTACTTTTCCATTGTGTGCATGTGTGTGTGTGTGTGTGTGTGTGTGTGTGTGTGTGTGTGTGTGTGTCAGAACGGGCTGGGAAGAGGGGAGGTGGCACACAAAATTATGTTTTTTTGTATTCATAAGAATAATTTTCTGATAATTCCACCCTTCAATAGACCGTCATTACTAATCACCAACCTTAACACAAAAGCCCAATTTCTTACTTAATTACAATTTTGCTGTTTTTAGATAACAAGGACAGTGTGATTGTAAATTACAGAGAGGAATTGACAAAAAATGATACTAGCAATTCTTTCATTAAAATATTCCAAAATCTGTTTCATATCTTCTTCATTATACTGAGCCATAATGGAAGACTAGATTCAGCCCTCAGATCAATTAATAAATGGAGAAAACTCCACCTGGGAGACACACTTGTGCATTCTACATTTTTCATCACATTCTGCCATTCCTCACGAGGGATCACAATTTCTTGTTTTAATATTTTAGTGCTCTAAGTTAAGCTTCAGAATTCTCTCCAGGTAGCACACTAGATCATCTTGACATTTCAAAGTACTGGAACCTTTGGAATAAAGTGTTTTTTATTAAAATATATTAACATAATTTATGCTTGTCAGGCACCCCACCTCAGTGGCAGCTGAGCTGGGGCTGTGGAGAGGCTCAACCACCATGCCTCATCCTGGTCCCCTCAAATGGAAGACAGGGCTGCTAAGACACGTGACACAGTGGCGATGATTAGTGCAGGAGACAAACTGCCCAGCACTCAGTGTTATCATTCACTTCCTGCTTCAACATGGCATAAACCACAAGGAGTGTCTAAGAGAATTCAAACATTAATGTAGTAAACAGTTCAACAAAGAACTTCACACATTGTTCACTAATCAAACATCTCCATTCAATCTAGCAAGTTATGTGGACCACTGTTCCTGTCTTATGAATAGATGTGTCACTGACCCAGCCTGTAAATATGCACATATTATAAAAGTAATGCTGGTGTTGGTGCTGTTTTTGCCCAAGTCTATATTACTGCTCATCAATTCCGTTTCCCATGTAGTGGAGTGTCCACTATTTACATTCAAATGCAGAAAGTGTGGACTACATGGGCTACAGTTAGAATGCACAGTATGGATGGTTGGGTGGAAACTTTGTTGTGCAGCATAGATTGGGGGATTAGAGGAGAAGAAGAGAAGAAGAAGTACTTTATTGATCACTTTATTGATCCAAGCTATACACACACATTAGGATCAGTGGGCAGCCACAGTGCAACGCCGAGGGACCAACTCCAGTTATTTTTGCCAGTGCCTTGGTCAGGGGCACTGACAGGACATACATGTCTTTGATGGTGGGAGGAAACAGGAGCACCCACCCACGGATCATAAAAACTCCACACAGAAAGGAGCTGGGATGGCTGGGGTTCAAACCTAGGACCTCCTTGCTGTGAGGCAACAGTGCCACCACTGAGCCCCCGTGCTGCCCAAAAGGATAGTTCTCACTTATTAAGTCCCTCTGATAACATTGCACTCACCACAGTTGCTGAGATCTGGAAACCTGCTACAACAAGTCCTGCAGGACAAAAACCACAAGCGGTCAGATCATCAGCCAACATTTTATCCAGATTATCTAAACCATTTTGTTTGGAGGTCAAACTGAAAGTGAGTGCACCTGAAATGTGAATCACACCTGTCTCAGAAAAACTGTGTGATCCCAACTACAGTAAGTACAGCAGGAAGTGGGTCTATAAACTGTGATGAATGTTTATAACAAATTATTTGGGTAGTCATTTTACTGTTCAACTTTGTTTTCTCTTCCAAATGAGTTTGACTAACCTGGAGGTTTGTTTCTAACCATCATCTGCCTGGTTTTGTTTCTTGACACGTCAAACTTCTTTTTAGCAATGTCACTGTGTTCTCAGATGTCTTCAGTAAACAAACAGAAATTAAGAATTTTTTGTGCAATTTTTCAAATATTTTCAACCATAGATATATACACACATAGATGCCACATCTGGACTGTGGAGTGCATGTAAGCTGCCACCATACTCGTCCAGGGTTCTGTCCGCTCTTTACAGTAGAGACCAAGAAACAAGGAATAATTTCTTGGCGAGTAGTTATTTCACATCACTCCACGGTCATCACTATAAGCAATGTTAAGTGGCTATCTTGCAGACTTTCTATTGTTAATTTATGAGTGAAGTGAATTTTGTATTATACTGCTTATATTTTATATACTCATCAAAGCCAACCAGTGTCCAAGCACTGGTCATCTCCCACAAAAGAATGAGATTAGGGCTAAAATTATATATTTCTTTCTAAAATTTCATGTCTCTCATGCACAAACTTATTGTATACATAATTCATATTAAAAGCAGGAGTAATACCAGTAGAGTGTGTGCGAAAATATGAATGTTATGAAAACAGAATTGTGAAGCATGTAGACATGCATTGACATTTGACATTTTTGATAGTTATAACTGTTAAAAACATATTGACTCTCTATTTCCTTTAAAATCCTCATTGTAGCCATATTACAACGCTGTAAGAAAATACTTGTAAAATAATTACAAAATGTAGAGTCAACTTTAATTTATTGCACAGTGGAAACCACTTATAGTGATCGAGGTTACAGTGATCAACTGCTTATATGGATCAAAAAGCTTGGGACAGAATCATCCCTATACAAGTGCTGTTTAAATCATTTGCTTATAGTAATCAAGTGGTCTGCTTACAGTGTTCATTTTGGGGTCTGGAAAATATATGGAATATGGAATATAGAAAAATTTTTTAGAACTGCAGTAATTCTATTTTCTTTTTACCTTACTCCCATAATACATGTATGATGTGTATTTAGCAGCTGCAGCACCATTATCAGGCACTGCACTTCCGCAGGTTTGTGTGGAAGTGCGGGGTGTGGTTGTGGCGTGATTATTGTAACCGCTGTTAAAATAATCAGAAGATAACATTTTATCCCTCTCATTCACCGGCTTTCTCGCTACCGCTGCTTGTTCTCCTCATCCACTCTCTAGCTCACTTGTCCACTGTTTCTCTCTGTCTCTCATTCTCTCTCTTTCTCTCTCTCTTTCTTTCTCAAGTCTTTATTAAAATGAGTCAGAAAGCCGTGAGCAAAGCTTTACTTTTAATGTTATCAAATGAAGAGAAATGTCCTCCCCTCTTCCTAGTAATGTTTTCGTCTTCCCTCATGGCAGGATTGTACAGCCTTACAGGTTGCGTTTCTCCAAAAGTTGATTCTGGTTCAACTTTCTTGCTGCAACACCACTGAGACTGGTTCTGCATGCACACTGAATACGTGATGGGAGAAAGAAAGTCATTTTCTCTCGATGAAAAACGTAGTCTCCTTGAAGCTTATGACAAACTACCAAAAACGAGCCAGTGAGCTGCAGCGGTGAAACAACAAGCATTTGAAACAGCTGGACTGTATTTTGAAACAGTCAATAAAATTCAGTGAATAGCAAAGCTGCCCATTTCATTACTTATATTCATGTAATAAATACACAAATGTCAATTAGATCTGCATGAGAAATTAAGAAAAAGAAAAAAAATCGGTTATAATAATCATTTGCTTATAGTGATCAATTTGATCCGGACGGACGTGATTTCCACTGTATTAATATTGCCTACTGCTGCTTTGCATTAAACAGAAGTATTTTGGTATGAAAACCATCATTTTTAATCTAATTTGTGACAACACAAACTGCTGAAAAATTTTTTGGTGGATTGATTGATTGATTGATTGACAATTCAGTGAGTTATGATAGCGATTAGAGTGGATAGACTAAAGTGTAAACTAAATAGGGTTGGTGTGATTTACCAAAAAGCTCTAATTCTGTATTGAAGTTTTCCTTGGTTCTTTCTCGACCATTCAAGCAATCCTTCTGTTCAATCTTGGGCATATTTTCCTCTTGCAACAACATCCAGAGATGTTGGCCACAGTTCCATGGGCCTTAAACTTCTTAATAATATTGGCAACAGTGATCACAGGAACTCTCTTTGGAGATGGCCTTGTAAGCTTTTCGTTGACAATGCTTGGCTATTAAAACACAATAGTCTGCTGAAAGTGTCACTGCAAATCAATTACTTTTTACAACATCTAGAGGGTACCGATAATTTTGTCCAGGCTATTTTAGAATGTCTTTCAGCATGAATTCAGTTATTTTCACAACTTTTTTGTTTGTTCCACTGCAAACCAAACATAGACATACATTGATAATATTTTTTTTTTAAATTTCAACACTGTTCAGCGAATGGTGCATTATTTTAATAAAATGCAAGGGTACCAATAATTTCGGCCACGTCTCTCTGTTGATAAATCCGCAGGTTCTGAGAAGTGCCATGCCAGAGTGCAGTGACGTTATGCATGGCCATTACGCATGGCCATTACACATGACCATTCACTGTGTTAACCTTTACTATGGGGCGGCTGTGGCTCAGGAAGTAGAGCAGGTCGTCCACTAAGCGGAAGATAGGTGGTTCCATTCCAGGCTCCTCCAGTCCACATGTTGAGGTGTCCTTGGCCTTGGGTCCTTGGGTGCTGACGTGCTACGGTAAGCGTTTTGTGTCATTTCCAGTTGCCGACAGTGGTTACTGATAATGTTTTTGTTGCTCCCAGCTCAGTTAACTTTGATATATTTCTCACTACTGTATATAAATACCTGCTGTATATTTAAACATACACTAGTTCTGCTCAAGCACTCTTAGCTCTCTCCTTCTTTAACCGACTTTCCTCGCTAATCCCATATTTGTTAGTTATCTTTAGCTCAGCAGTTAGCTTAGCAGCTAAACCTAGCGAAACAGTTAGTGATGGCTTCTCTCTCTCCCTCTCGCTCTCCTGCTCTCTCTTGCTCAGTATGTAAAATGTTAAGTTATTCCTCTGCTTCCTTTAGTGAAAACAATACGTGTAATAAATGTAGTTTATTTGCAGTGTTGGAGGCGAGGCTTAGTGAATTCGAAGCGTGGCTCTGCACCATGGAAAACCTATCAGTAGCTAATGTAGTTAGCCAACCGCCAGTATCCGGTGTGGGCCGACCTAGTGTAGCTCCTACTCCCCCGGTAGTTCCTGAGCAGCTGAGAAGCCAGGTTGGCTGAGTGACTGTCCGAAGGAAGCACAGCCCTAAGCAGAAGCCCACAGTTCACCACTAACCAGTTCATGTTTCATACAGGTTCTCCCCACTCAGCAAAACACCTGCTGAGAAACCAACTCTGATCATTGGCAGCTCCATAGTCAGAAACGTGAAGTTAGCAACACCAGCAGCCATAGTCAAATGTATTCCTGGGGCCAGAGCGGGCAACATAGAATCAAATTGAAAACTGCGCGCTAAGGATAAACGTAAATATGGGACGATTGTTATCCACATTGGCGGGAACGACTCCTGATTACACCAATCGGAGGTAACTAAAATTAATGTTGAGTCGGTGTGTACATATGCAAAAACAATGTTGGATTCCGTAGTTTTCTCTGGGCCCCTGCCAAACCTGCCGCATGTCACAATTCAACCACTGCCTGTCGAGGTGGTGTCCAGCAAACGATGTGGGCTTCATAGAAATTTGGCAGACTTTCTGGGGAAGACCTGGTCTGATTAGGAGAGACGGCATACATCCCACTTTGGATGGAGTTGCTCTCATATCTAGAAATATGGCTGAGTTTATCAGTAGACCAAAACCATGAAAACCCAGAGTTGAGACCAGGAGGCAGAGCTGCAGTCTTACACGCTTCACTGCACTTCCATTATTAGTTACCCACCCAAAACCACATAGAAACTGTGTCTGTCCCCCGACCACTTAAATCAAATAAATCCAAAGTAAACAGAAGAGGATTCATTTATAAAAAATCTAATAAAAATTAAAACCACTACTGCAATAGTACAACAAAATAAGATAATTAAATGTGGACTCTTGAACATTAGATCTCTGTCATCTAAAGCCGTATTAGTAAACGATTTAATCTCAGATCATCATATTTACTTACTGAAACCTGGCTGTGTCATGAAGAATATGTCAGCCTTAATGAATCTACTCCCCCCAGTCATATTAATACTCACATTCCTCGAGACACTGGTCAAGGAGGTGGAGTTGCAGCCATTTTCAACTCAAGCCTAATAATCAACCCTAGACCTAAATTTAATTATAACTCATTCGAAAGCCTTGTTCTTAGTCTCTCTCACCCAACATGGAAATTTTTACAGTCAGTTCTATTTAAATATATATATATATATATATATATATATATATATATATATATATATATATATATCAGTGGAGGCTGGTCCATAGAGCCATAGGAGGTTGATCCTCCTCTATTTTTTGAGAGGCAAGAGGGAGATCAAAATATAAAAAATAATATTTGATCAAAATAAACCATTACCAAATCTCAGTAATATTTATAAAATATTTTTTCTCTCTTTGGAAAAAATCCATTATTGAAGTTCTGATTAAAATGCTTCAACAGTGACACCTACGGGGCAGGAGGAGAAAGAACAGTGTGTGTGAAGTGGTGGTGGGGAGCAGTGGGGGATAGTGAGGGGGAGTGGGGGACAGAGGAGGACGGGCTCCTGCTGTCCTCCGCAGGGCGGGATCTCCTACATCTATTAAATGTACTTCATTTTTTTTCATGCTAATCTATGATTGGCCAAGACACGTAGAATGACGCTCCAATGGAGGACGTTCTCCCTAACCAATCAACAACCAGAATACAATATTGACATCATGTTGGTCCAATGATAGTTTCCAGATTTCTTCTTCAATTCTCTACCACTGTAAAGTACATGAGTGTGACAAACTGTTAATAGAAGAAGACCGGTAAGATATGGATAAATTACATTTCACTTTTTTTATCAAGCAGTAGATAGCTGCTTGCGTGAGTCAGCAGTTAGCTTGTTGTAGCAGCCTTGAAGGACTCTTTATACATCCATGAGGGACTATTAAGGACTGTTGTTGAAGCAACCGGAGAAACAACCAGGAGAGTTAGCTTGTTTTTCATTGTTGCTAATGATATCAGACTGGTTAACCAGCAGCCATAAAGTTCTGTTAACTAACAAACAAGATGACCAACAGCTAGAAATGGACATTATGACATTAATACTTCATCTCCATGATAGAAAGAAGAAGACAACAGATAATGTGAGTCAGATACAGCTTCTCTTTCTCTGTCTCTTTGGTTGTTAATTTCATATCTGATGGTTAAATGTCTCTCTGTGTGGCTGTTGTGTGAATTTATCTCTTTAACAAGAATGCAGCAGAGATCATACAATGTGCTGTAGGTAGTTTCCTTGTTGAAGTTACAGTGAGCTGTCTGATCTCACTCATTCATTTGGAATTGATCCTGTTTTTCATTAAGTGGTTGTTCAGTCACCTGTTGATGTTGTGTGATTAGTAAATTACTGTGCAGGAGGTCTGGCTGCTTGCTTCTGACAGTTTCTGTAGTTCAGTACTATATTGAGTAATGAGCTTAAAGTAGAAACTAGAATAACATGTCAGCTTTGTAGACTATATTTTGTATGTCGTGCACATAGATAAGAGTGTGTAAGTCATGTATTTGATACATGCATTAATACTTTCTGATGTGAACCTACACTTTTAGATCTGTGAATGTTTTTAGTATTCAGTCTTTCTAGTATTCAGCACTGATCTGTTCCTGTATCACATTATAAGCTTTGTGCTACTTTATATATTTCTGTAAATACACAGGAAACACATGTAAATCATGTGCTATTTTGTCTGTTTTTGATGAGAACATAAATCTGTTGTCACAATAGAACAGTACTGCAAATTTGAATCACCCCCCTCCCATGGTGTGTCTTCCTCAAGCTCGGCTCCTCTACCAGAGGCCTGGGAGTTTGAGGGTTCTGCGCAGTATCTTAGCTGTCCCTAGGATTGTGCTCTTCTGGACAGAGACCTCAGATGTTGTACCTGGAATCTGCCGGAGCCACTCTCCCAGTTTGTGGGTCACAGCCCCAGCTCCAATTACCACTAGCACCACTGTTGCCTTCACTCCCCACATCTTTTTTAGCTTCTCCTTCAGCCCTTGGTATTTTTCGATCTTCTCATGTTCCTTCTTCTTGATGTTGCTGTCGCTTGGGATTGCTACGTCTATCACTACTGCCTTCTTCTGTTGTTTGTCAATCAACACGATGTCCGGTTGGTTAGCCATCACCAGCTTATCAGTCTGGATCTGGAAGTCCCACAGGATCTTGGCTTGGTCATTCTCAACCACCTTAGGAGGTGTCTTCCATTGTGACCTTGGGACTTCCAGCCCATACTCAGTGCAGATGTTCCTGTACACTATACCAGCCACTTGGTTATGGCGTTCCATGTACGCATCTTACACCCTGCTATTATGTGCTGAACTGTCTTAGGAGCATCTTTGCACAGCCTGCACCTGGGGTCCTGTCTGGTGTGGTAGATCCCTGTCTCTATTGAACTTCTACTAAGTGCCTGTTCTTGTGCTGCTATGATTAGTGCTTCTATGCTGTCCTTCAGTCCAGCTTTTTCCAGTCACCGGTAGGATTTCTTGATATCAGCCACTTCTTCTATCTGTTGGTGGTACATGCCGTGTAGGGGCTTGTCCCTCCATGATGGTTCCTCCTCCTCCTCTGCATCATTGGGTTTCTGCTGCCTGAGGTATTTACTTAGCAGTTCATCTTTGGGGGCCATCTTCCTGATGTATTCCTGGATCTTGGTTGTTTCGTCCTGGACAGTGGCTCTGACGCTCACCAGTCCTCGGTCTCCCTTGTTCCGCTTAGTGTACAGTCTCAGGGTGCTGGACTTGGGGTGAAACCCTCCATGCATTGTGAGGAGCTTTCTTGTCTTGATATCAGTGGCCTGAGGTCGAGAGGAGGTTCTGGGTGCACCGGGTCAGCGCTGAGGGGCTTAAGCGGAGCTTTACCCTCTGGCCACCAGGATCCTAGATGGGGTTGCTACATAGGAGGCCGTTTATCGTACCATAGAGCATGCCTGTCAAAAACTGCATCAAGTTCAAAACAGTTTTCATCAGCAAAAACACCTGGGCTGTGTTTCATGGAGTGCTTTTTGGACTACTGTTGGTACTCATTGCTCTATTGCCTGTACGTGTCAGTCTCGCCAGAGCAATTAACATTGATGGAAAGTTATCATTAAACAACTGAAAGCATTTCTTAATACGAGCAATTTTGGTCTACATTGTATGCAATTTGGCTTTAGAGCAAATCATTCCACCGAAACTGCTACCTTGCACTTAATAGAGCAAATTAAATCAAGACTTGAGAAAGGAGGAGCAGTTGGTGCTGTATTTTTAGATCTGTGTAAAGTATTCGACACAGTCAATCATGATGTTTTAATATCGAAACTCTCTAAATTTAACTTCTCATCTAGAGCACTGGCATGGATGTCTTCATATCACTGTCCAGTAACATGAAGTGCACAATGGGTGTTCCACAAGGGTCAGTGTTAGGTCCCCTATTATTTAGCCTATATATTAATGCTCTCCCTCACCAGTGTCATGATGTAGAAATACAAATGTATGTAGATGACACCGTTGTGTGCACATGCAAAAACAGCTGAGTTAGCTGCTGCTAAGCTAACAATTGCATTGGAAAGGATCACACACTGGCTTGATCAAACATGTCTGAGTCTAAATGTAAACAAGACAAAAGGTATGTTTTTCTCTAAAACCATGGTATAACCTCCTAACGCTGATATTTTCATCAAAGGTGAAAAGATTGACACAGTTACTGATTTTAAATATCTTGGTGTGACACTGGATCCAAAGTTGAACTTTAAGAAACATGTTAAAAAAACGGTTAAAACCATAAAGTACAACTTAGCAAATTTTAGATATATTAGAAACTGTCTCTCTTTGGACGCAGCCAAGATATTTATGCATGCTATGATTCTTTCCCATATGTCTTATTGGATCACATGTTGGGGGCAGGCTGGAGAAACAGCCATAAAACCTCTTGAGTCCTTATACAAACAAACTCTAAAAACTCTGGACAAAAAGCCAATGCATTTCAATCACTGTAGGGTACTGGAGAAATACAATTTATTGAGCTTTGACAATTTTAGATTATTCTCAAATTTGTGCCTAGTTTAAAATTTTTTAAATGGTTTGGCCCCTCCTCCACTATGTGACTTTGTGTACACTCGCTCAGTAAGCTCTATTGGATCCTCCAGAATATCCTCTATACAAG
Source organism: Thunnus albacares (assembly GCF_914725855.1). Taxonomy (NCBI): domain Eukaryota; kingdom Metazoa; phylum Chordata; class Actinopteri; order Scombriformes; family Scombridae; genus Thunnus; species Thunnus albacares. Next base: position 25,858,123 of record NC_058128.1, on the reverse strand, counting down.
ATTGTACCATACCATTTCCTTGCACTGCATTTGGGCAGTCAGCTTTCTCTGTGAAAGCCACAACTCAGTGGAATGCCCTCCCTCTGCACATGTCCGACATGTAAATTCAAGATTTGCAGGTCAAAGTCTCGTGACTCATTTAAAGATCAAATGAAGTTTGTATCTAAAACTATGTGGAAGCAATAAATGTTCAAAAAGGTGTGGGTTCGCTCACACTCTCCATTCAAATTTGAGAGTATACCAGGTCATGTGGGTTAAAAGTCTTTACTTTTCTAAAAATAGACCTGATGAAAATTAGTTAATTAATTTGTTTTACACACAAACTCATCAAGAGTTTTCAATTTACTAATTGAAATGCAAGTGAATTGGCCCAAAACCTGCATCATTTTGATGACACAGGTGTGAGCAAGACAGACATGTCTCACCCTTCAGAAAATTCTCATCCTCACACCGTTGAGATTTGATGTTTCGCCATGACAGAGGAAGTTGCTATAACTTTATTGTAAATGCTCCAGTGTGCACCAAACTTCTCCCGGCCTGAACACGTCTACATGACAATATTCCATCAGTGATGCAAACTGGCTGAATAGCGCCCCCTACAAAATTTCAGCAAAGCAACCCCAGCAGCAGGCAAAATAGTGGACAAAGGAAGTGATATTTATCTCCTTCTTGCACTGTCTGAAAAAAGCCCGGCTCTAAAGACACGTGCCCATGACAGAAGCCCTTCGATTGCACGCAAGAGCCTGTTCAACGCTCGCAGCTTTAATTATTGTTATTATTATTATTATTATTATTATTATTATTCGTCTTCGACCACTCAAATTGCTGTGAGCTGGAATGAGAGAAAACCATGAAACTTGGCCCAATAACTGGAAATTATGTGCATGTGTTTAACAAGAAATTAATTAATTAATTAATTAATTGTGGTGGTGCCCCTGTTAAAGGTGCTGTGTGTGGAATTTAGTGGCATTGTGGAACGGACTGTGCAGAAATGGAATATAATATTCATAAGTATGTTTTAATTAGTTTTTAATCACCTGGAAATAAGAATCACTGTGTTTTTGTAACTTTAGAATGAGCCCTTTATATCTACAATGGGAGCGGGTCCTCTTCATCGGAGCCCATCATGTTGTACCGCCATGTTTCTACAGTAGCCCAGAATGGACAAACCAAACACTGGCTCTAGAGAGGGCCTTTCGTGTTTTTCGCAAGTTTTGTGAACACTGTATGTTCTCCTGCACACTTGGAAGTGGAAAGTGAGGGGAGGGGTATTAAGTTGGTTGCAACTGCAACCTCACTAGATGCCACTTATTCACACTGGTCCTTTAACTTTATGAGTGCTTACTATTAATTTCCAAGTGTAGTAATACTCGATACACTAATCAAACTATTAAATGAGCCCTTGTTTCCTGTGGATGAGGGCACTGCCATCTTGGATGAGACCACTCCTGTCAGGATATCTTATTTAACACAGGATACGGTCTCTTAGATTTGATCCAAAATCAAGGTCAGCTGGACCTGATCAGTGTTTCTATACTTGTGTCAGAGCCTGATATTAATTGCTTAAATGTAATCATGCAGTACACCTGTATGGTAACATCTGCATTTGTTATGTTTCGCCACTCATATATTCAGGTGTTTCCATTCATTTATCACCTGCCTGTATATAGACTCCCACTCACATTCACACAGGGTATTTAAAGTTCCCAGTCAACCAAATCTTACCGTATATTTTACTTACATAGTCATTTACAAAACGTAAGTGTATTTATCATCATTTTATAATTAGATTATTTGAGAACCAAAACATATAGTGCACTGTATTCATAAACTTTTGATAGGCAGTGTGCTCTCCATGAGACCAAATACTTCTTCGATATAAGATCTAAGATGATGTTATCACAGTAGATTTCTGAGTGTCTGTGCTACAGTGATGTAACTGACTATTATAGCAGTTTGTGTGTGATCATTTCAACATTTCTCCATGCCGAGGAGTCATAGACAAATTGCTCCTGGTAGGAAAAGACTGAGTACAGAATGATGTCAGTGTGTTAGTTGTGTTGCCAGCCCTCTGACAGATCAGATTGTGAGGATAAGGGGGGGGGGGGGCTGTCAAGGCAACATCCCTCATGCACTGTGGAGATGTCACTGATGCTGCTGCTGAGAGGGTGGGACTGGGACTGCACTTGGGAAAAGCAGGGCTGCTGAAGGTTTGAGCCTGCTGGCAAAACTCGAATGTGGAAACAGCAACATGAGGGAGGGAAAGATGGAGATGAAGCTTAAAAAGTGCAAACAGATTTATTTGGCCTGTGTGGGGTGTGCTCTGGCTTTCACCCTGTGGCACTCACAAATCAATAATTGAACAGAGCGAGTATAATAGCTGCTACACACGCCGAACACTCTCTGAGTATGTCGAGGAAAACTCATTTGGAGGCAAAATAAATTGCTGTTCGTGGTCCAGAGTTGCTCACCTGTCTCCTCTCTGAAGGATGAATGGAGAGTGGTGTTGGTTGTGCACACATTAGCGTGCATGCTGGGATCCTGTCAATGCTTTACATGTCCTCCAACACATAAAACACTTATCTGTTTCCTCTCCCACTTCCTGTCACAATAACTCTTGAATATATGACCTGATCTCTCATTCCACAGATTAGAAAAGGACACTGTTCCTGAATCCTTATGACATCCCTGTGCCTGCTGTACTGTGGTCATCTCATAATCAAATTGCAAAATACTGGGGCAGACCTTCTCAACTCTGGGGTTGTATTGGGAGTCAGGAAGATTCTTGAGCTGTATGTGTAGATAAAGATGGCACTGGAAAATAGATGCTGAGCTGTTCAGTGATGACAGCCAAGAGAGCTGCTGCTCTCAGGGATTTGTATGTGGCCCCAAAGCAACTTACTGTAATGCTGTTGCACACTGAAGCTTACATGTAGCCAGGAGAACAATGGGTAGAGTGTGTTTATGGGCTGTTTAGATAGCGTGGTATGATTTGCTTCTGGAATTAGTACTGTAATAGATGTTTCTTTTTGTTAAGGTAATGTTGTCACTTTAAGATCAGCTTAAGGCTACAAGGTGTTATGTGTGGCAGTTAAGAATTTAAAAATTATTTGATTTTTCAGAAAACATAATTTCATTCCTTTCAGAGTTGTGCAATTATATTCCTTGCATCCCATTTTTATAACACATCATTTTATTATTGATAAGTTATTTTGGCTATGTTGCTAAGGTTATTGCTGTGGAGAATATGCTGCCAGAGTGTAGATTGTACAAATAGGTTCTTGTCTGGGTTAATTGTGTGTTGATCTATTGGTAATGCCTCAGGGCTCCAGTAGGGGGAATTTTCTTTTTCTTCTCCCTTACTCAATACAGATAAGTGAAAATTCCAGTAGGGGGAATTTTCTTTTTCTTCTCCCTTGCTCAATACAGATAAGTGAAGGCAAGAACAGTGTACTGGTTTCTTCGTTCCTCTCTCCTCACTATTTTCCCTCTTTTAAGGTAATTGCTGTACACAAAGCACCATAAACTTGCAAACTTATTTGCAACTAGCAAAATTATTTGTATTTCTATTTGTATTCAAATAAAAGTGGAAGGAGACTTAAAATTCCTTTTACTATGCTTTTAATTTCAGAAATTCAAAGTGTTACAATAAGTGTTCATGAATAAACTACCTTACAAAGGAGGTCTCCACACCGGGTCTCAATCTGGAGGCTCCCAGATCATAGACGACTGCGCTGACTACTGCGCTAAAACTTTACTCATCGCCTCATTGCAGACAGACCTCTACCTATGTATACCCCCATAAAACAGAGATGGCACAGCATGTAACATGTAGGGAAGAACTTAAAAGGCAATTCTTGCTTTGCATTTTTCATTTATTGCCTATTTTTTACAACCTAAGTTTGAGGAAAAGAGAAGGGGAACAACAGGTTATTGAGAGTCCCATGGGAGCATTTTGCGTGTGTCAGTAGCTCAGCTTTATCTCCGGGGAACACCCCCAACTCCGGGATGTATGTCCATATTAGGAAATGTGCAAGCCACTACTGTTGTCTATAGATATCTAACGTCTACAGTTCATTAGGTTGAGTTATCTGCAGGTATTGAGCTAGAGTCTGTCTACTGTAATCATTTTTGTACTATGATACTCTGGGTGGTGTAACTGCACCATTGTTTATTAGTACTATAGTGAACAGTTATAGATAGAACAGTAATCAGTAATAGATATCTAATGTCTAGAATTCATTAGGTTGAGTTATTGGCAGGTATTGAGCAAGAGTCTGTCTACTGTAATCATTCATGAACTGTGATATTCTGGGTGGCGTACCTTCACCATTGTTTATTAGTACTATTGTGAACAGTTGGGAGCTAAAATTCAAGAAAGGTTGTTCATAGGAGACATATCTACCTCTTTATTGACTTGACTGATGTTGTTAATTAATTACAAAAAAGGGAAAAATAGATATTCTGTTTTGTTATCACTGTGAGTATTTTACACTCTTCACGTTACAAAATTAATGCTGTTCTTTATTGAGTACAGTCGCGGAAAAGTCAAATTTACAATGCCAATCACTCCTTCCTTGATGGTTTTGTATCACGTGTTTTTCCTCCGATGCCAATATGTGTGAGTGAGTGAAAAGCAGGGTGTGGAGGGTGGTGGATGTGGCAGTTGCTCTGCATATAGCACAATATATTTTTTAAAAACTTAGACCACAATCTTTCCCCAATTTTAACCAACCAATTCATCTTAACCATATTTAAACCTTAGTTTACTTGCCATAACCACATTAATTTCCTTACTTTAACCAAACTCTAACCATTGTAGAAATAATTTATTCTTTTTTGCCACTTGGGGGGCAAAGGCACTCCACAGCAGGTTGTAAACACAACACTGACACATAATCAAGACACAGAGCAACATTAACATTCAATTGGCATCTCCTTTTAGCTCTGTTTTTGGTGTCCACCAACTGCTAAGAAAAATATCTGACTCTTTAGTGGCTAAATGCTCCACTATGTTCACCAGCTAATTGCTAACTTGTCTAACTGTTTACTCTTTGGTGCTGGACAGCTGCCTGCTGCTGAAGAGTCTGTGGGGTGTACAACTAAAACAATGCCCTGAAAGATGACAGAAGCTCTGTGAATCTGAATGTTGAAAAGCAGGATTCGGTGATAATTCTCAGTGTGTTTGTCATAAGTGACATTTTTCGCATTACACATAATCAATATATCCCTCGTTAATGTATAGACATATTGATTAATAACAGTATTGGTTAGTACAGATTTAATCATAGCATCTTCGATGATTCAAACATATTACTGAACACACTCTGGGGTTTTCTATCTTCAAAATGTCAGTCTCAAGCCCATTTGTTCCTACTGAAGACATATATTTACTTGCTCCCTGAAAACCTTTTTGCTAATCTCCAGTGGTGTAACTAGTGGCGTAAAGTGTACCTTAGGGTGTCAGTGCACCATGACATCACTGATGGGTGTGGTTACAGGTGCAATAGATTAGTGATGCTGGCTGTGGTCAGAGGTCAAACCAGCCTGGAAACTTTCAATGAGGGTTGGCAGTGAAACATTGCTTTTCAGCCTGCTGATAAGTTAGTCTTTAAAACAGCTCACAGATACATAGTTTAATTTATTTTTAAAGGCTCAGGAATTTCCTTAAACAGCAAGACACACAAGACAGTTTTTAACAAACATTATTCAAACAGGGGGAAATTGTGCATTTGTTGGGGACACTTTTCACCAGTGGAATAATGCACTTGTGTTGCTCTGGTGTGTATTTCTGGCAACAGGACTGTGTATGTGGAAAAAAATTCCAGTCAGAACTAGAAAGAGCTAGAACTAGAAATTTCTGAAGAAATTTTAGGTGTGCTGGCAACCTGGCGTGGCTGTCCCCGAAAGCATGCGCACCACAGGCTGAAAGACAAAGGCAAAAGACAAGGCACAATAAACAGCCACAAGGTGGTGCAATTGGTTGGATGGACAGGGGGCACCTTTGTACCTAATATCAGCCCTGTGATGTTAAAGAAAAGCAGTTATTAAAAATATTATATTAAGAGTAGTGCCACCCTGGGGGGAAATAGTTAAAAATGACGGAAAATATATATACAAATATACAGATATTCAGTTTTCTTCTAAAACCAAATCTGTCCATACCACAGCACATGTGTCTCAAAATTTTTCCTCTAGAGATTAAACAGAAGTAGAGAAGGCCATTTCTGAGGGAATTGCAGTGTGAATGCTGGCTGTTAAAAGGCTTACACTAAACTGGAAGAAGCTGAAGGAGTATGAATGAGTTGGAAAAGTGGGAAATGGGTGGGTCAAATTAGGAAATCTCAATCAGCTGTGTTGAAGATTTTCAAAAAATATAAAAGAATTTGAAAGTTAATTAAACTCCTAATGTATGAAAGATGTGTAACATTTTAAGGTTTGAATAGAAAATGATTGAAGGATTGAAAATGCATGAAAAAGAAGCTGAAGCAGTATGAATAGTAAAAGTGGGAAATGGATGAAGGATACAAAATATAGACTAAGCAATGAAAGAAGTTCACATGGGAGTTTTAGAGCAAGGACTTAAATGAGCTTAAGTGTACTGAGAAGGAGGTGAGGTTTCCTTTAATTGTCTTCATTGGAATAAACATAAAACTTTTGACATAATGTTCAAATTTTCACATTTTGAACATTCCGTCCATTTACTTACATTGTAAAAAATTATTGAAAAAAGCTTAATATTTTAAAAAGCTGACTCATGAAGGCTGAATCAGCTTTCCCACTAATAATAAAGCTTAAAAGAATATTACATTATAAACAAAACAACATTTTTTTTTAAATTAGTGTGAATGCAATGCTGATTCAGCAGTGTTCACACTAATTTTATAAAAAGGAAAGTTTTAAATTGCATCTAGAGAAAATGAGAATGTAAAAATGGAGGATGGGAAGCAGCACAGATGAGGGCTGTCCACTGTGCTTTGATTTCTTTACTTTCCACCAGCCTTGGCAGGAGCAACAGAAAACGAGATTCATTTTTGACATTGGGATCAATAGAGATTTTTGCCTCCTTTTCCTGTCTTCCAAACACAGACACATTTAATTTGATGTTTACTTTGCACTTATTGAGTTTTGAACATTGTTAAATCATACCTTTCAGCTGTTTAATTCCACCTTGCACCAGACCTTCATTCCCCCCAACTATTCTGTCTTTTTACATGTTATCTGCTCTGAGTACAGAGGAGGGATGAAGAGAATTGAGAAAAAGAGTGTGTGTGTGAGAGAGAGACAGGAAAGAGAATGGGAGAGAGAAAGAAAAAACAGAGGGAGAGAGATGAAGCCACCCACAGGGTGCTAAAAAGTATTTCCTCTCCATTATTTTGGTCTCTCCTCTCTCTCCTATGGCTTAGGTGCTCCTGCATGAAATGCTGATGTGATTCCCCCTTCCCTCCCCCAGGTCTTTCTTCTCCATCTCTTCCCTGTGGCAATAGATCAGATGTCCTCCAGGGAAATCATTACTTGGCATCATTACCATTCCCAACACTTTTATCTACTACCCCTTGTTTCCTCACTCCATTGCTTGATTAAGTTTAGGGAGGGGAGGAAAAGGGGAAAAAAAAGAACACCTTTTAACGCCAGCCCCAGTAAATAGGTCTTGGATGAGTTGCTTTGACTGGGGTACTTTCAGGGTTCCAGTGTGGATGCTGTCTTATGGGAAAAGTCCTTTTCAGTCCAAATTTAAAATAAAACTCTCCAATGTTTCCAATGAGAGCCATGCAAAACTTCTGTTATTTGTGGGGACCAACTGCAGCAGATGTTCCATTTCAACCTTTATTAGCAATGGTAATGAATTTGGCAGGATGCTGACTATGCAGAAAATTTGTTTGTTTGTTCCAGCTGAACATAATTTATGAGCAGGGACTGGTGAGAAGAGGAAGTAACAGTGAGTACTGTTCTCAGTGTTTTGTGGATTATTGAATCTCCATACTGAGACATTGTCTACTTAATTGCCCAGGAAATTTTACATGTTCACACAGTTTGTATTAGATCCTGACCAATACACTGAAGGGACCAACTGACAGACACATCAGTTATTGGTCACACATCAAGTAAGAAGAAATGTCAGTACAGAAAAGAGCACCAACAAGTTTATCTTTACACAACAAAATGTTCTGTTCACTTCATATCTTGATCATGTTATGTTGGTATAATTATTTTTTTCTTTCTCAAATATCAACAATGATATTAGCCATAAAAGCACAATATCAGCCCTCCTCTAATGTGTTCTTATTGTCAGTTTATAATACATCTTATTACACTTAATATTTATTTAATATTATATGTGTGTATTTCATTGACCTAATTTTGTCATTCTGTTTCTTTAGATTGTAATTACGGTATGTACTGTACTGCTACTTATGTCTACTCTGTATATACAACCTCTATTGTGGAGCTAAAATGATGAGGTTGATTAGTCAAAAATCAACCAGCAACAATTTTGAAAAAAATAAAAAAAACATAATTTTAAAAAAAAAATTAAGCCAAATGCAAACATTTCTCTGATCCTAGCTTCTCAAATGCATTTTGCCCTCACATGCATGATATTAAACTGAATATCTTTTTTTTCAGACTGTTGGTTGGACAAAATAAGCAATCTTAAGATGTCACCTTAGGCTCAAGGAAAATGGCGAGAAATAATTGGCAGATTAATCAGTAATGAAAATCACCTTTTGCAGGTCCAATGTGAAAGAGAGATTCCTCTTCTGATGCCCATCCTGAGGTTTCTACACAGTTTTTTCCAGTATATGCATATATTCTTAATCTGAATACTCCTATTGTTAAAATGAAAAAAAAAATGAAGGCTTCAATCATATATTGTACAATTTTGAGCATATAAATATAGGGCATATTGACATTAGCACTTTACTATCTGTGATAAAATATTCTAAAATTACTTTCTAACTCTTTCCATATCCATATCGCACAGCCTTATTTACAAGCACATTTATTTATTGTCAGTTGATCATAATTGAAAATATAGGCCTGTTTTACTGCTGTGCTTCCAAACATTACTTATGCAAATACACATTAATCTGTGGCAGCAAATAACTTCCACAGTCCCAATCAGTTTGAGTGACAGGAGGTTCCTATCCTTTATTTTGAATATTGGTGGTGGGGCAATCTTTTTGTTTAGGATTGTGTATTGTGCTTAATGCAGAGTGGACACTTGGACTGGAAACTCATACATGTAAATGATAGTGCAAATAAACCAACTTTGACTGATCTTGAAAGGTGTTAACTTCAGACTGGTTTTGCACTCAACTACTAAATAAAACTAAATTCACCTGAAATTTCCAAAAAGGTAGCCATACATATCATTAAGCCTGAACCATTATGGTGACATGAGGCTTGATGTGCATATTAACTCCAAAACTTGAGACTTGATTTTGACTTGCATCGTTGATTCATGAACATCTTCACTTTAAAGGGGCAGTCCACTGATTTTACATATGAATATCAGTTTAGTTGTAGACCACGCAGCCTGTGAAACAGTTTTATAATATCTTCTGTAGCTCTGGGGGAGCTTTGTCAAGTCTGAGAAAATATGATCATCAGGGTTATTTCTGGTTGTATATGATACTTTTAAGTGGAGATGAGGAATTTAAAAGACATGGGTATTTACAAGGCAGAGAGAATCTATTACATGTGTTTGGATATTGTTTTAATCTGTGTCTTGCAAGACCCCCGAATTAATGGCAATGCAGTGCTAAAAAGTTGGGATACCATTAAAGGTTTGGATCTAACACATCAGAGGAAAAACATGTCATTCATTTTTTTTTTCATTTTTGCATGACGAGCTAATAGTTTGTTCATGGTTCAAAATGGTATGCATTTTTACTCAATCTATGAATGTACTGTATCCACAGCGCATCTTTTCTGGTCAAGTATAAATGATAGTTATAGACCCTTGCCTGTGCTGATTCTTTCAAAAAATCTTTTATGTTCCATGTTAATTACAGCTGTAACTCACTCCCTGTATTGCTGTATTGTAAGGCAGCTTCCCTCTGTGCCATGTATCTATAATTCATACTCACAGTTTTGGTTTCTTTGTTGTCCCTGCAGGCTGTCCCAGGTAAGTCCTGGTGCTTTAGTAGTACTGCATGGGGCGGGAAGGCCCTAGGGTAGAGCCTCAGGCAATGGCGTTGGCCCAGCCACTCTCCAGAGACTGCTCTGGCTCAACTGGTCCGTCAATCTTCAGAGACAAATATAAGTACTCCAGTCTTCATCAGCAGCTGCTTTCTCTCTCTCTTCTGCTTTCTCTCATATTCTGTTGCTATCTCACTTTGCCCACGTATTCAATCCAAAATGGTTTACACCCTACAAGTTCTGTATGTGGGCGTGACATTGTGCAAGTGGGGTCAAGAGGTCAACAGTGGAGGCGGCCAGAAGATGTCTTTCATGACTTCACTGATGCAAATACCTCTCACCAAACAAACACAGAGGAGAGAGGAGAGGGGGGACATGGTGAGTGTCATACCAATAGCAGCTGTGTGATGTATGAAAAGTGCAATATTGCAATAGGTCATCTAAAGACATGTTATCTAACAGCACAGACATCTTCCCTTCCTGCAGGACTGAATGTAAACAGCAAACAATCACAAATTGTCACAACAATAACTCTCAAATGACAACTGTATCTGAAGTCAATACAAGCTAACGGTGCAGTTTCTGGCATTGGGGGGCTTTCTCTGACAGCCCCACAATCCTATTGACTTTTCACTGTTCCTGATTTTTGACAGATCAGAAATGAAGCTCTCTCAGCCTCTGCAGGCCTCTGAGGGCCACCTTGGCCTTTCAGGCTGGGGCTTGCCAGGGTATTAGGGGTGTCAGGTTCAGTGACGGGATGGTGAACAGTAATTATAGCAAGGCCCCGGCCCCTGTCCAGATCCCCTGGTGTCAGGAGGAGAGCGCTGGATTGGCAGGAGGAGCTCCAGGCCTGGAGTCTCCAGAGGACCCATTAAGACGGAGGCCCAGCGTCCTGATCAAGCCAACCCCTGTGCTCTTTGACTGCACAATTACAGCTAGGCCCGCTCATTTGCGGAGCTCACTGTTGTTGTTAGCGTCACCTCAGTCCATAGCCTCCTTAATAACGCACTCAGTAGTGCTTGCAGACCCACAGTCAGCACAGTGAGACGTGCAGGGTGAGTTAATGATGAGGGTTACGATTTCCGTGTGATGTTACATGATCTGATTGGTAGAGAGAGCCTGACCTTGTGGTGCACTGGACCTATTATTGAAAAAACAAGAAGTCTGCAGGATTTGTAATTGCCTAGAGTTTATATGGATAGTTTGGGTTAATATTTGATTCTAGTCACATTCTGGATGTCTTGCTACTGAAATAAAGAAAGAGGTTTATTCTGGGGGTTGGGGTGTTTTCTTTTTATTGTTTGGCTATATACTTTTGTATGTTTGTTCATAAGTACATACACAATTTGGCCAAAATTATGTCAACCCAGTCTCACATCAAAATGTGTAATAGCTACATTGGTCCACAGTGCAAAATGTATTAGTTTCACAATAACGGCTCTAAAATTCTGAAATGTCTGTGGTTTTTTTGACCTGTTCTTTTCTAATGGCCTGCGTCCACATTACATCACTGTGAAGTTTCTGTCTGTCAAAAAAAAAAAAAAGGCTGACATTCCTTTTATTCTCAGTGGAAAAGCCAATATTTTAAAATAGTTAGCATTAAAATGTGTTTTGATAACATTTCTAGTGAGAAATGTGCATTTTACTTTCATAATCTTCATTCAGTGAATGTGGTATTTAGTTTGTCAGTTATTAAGTAGATTTTTTCAGGCTTTCTATGATTTCTATGGTGGTTGCTATGGACACTGCTATAGCTGAAACCACATAGTTACATGTTGTTTGAATCATTGTCTTTGTGTTGTGTAGTTATCTGAGCTGTTATGTTTTTTTGTGTTATGCAACTGTTTGATGTTCTTTCAATAAAAAACAGCTTTTAGAGCACCTCAGGGATTAATTGAATTTGAAATCCAGAATTTGAAGCTTTGTGATTGGCTGACTGGAGGACCTGCCACCTGGAAGTATTTTCCTCACTGTCACAGTCTTAAGGTTTTCTTTTATGATATCTTTAACATTTCTCAACAAAAAAACACAAAAGTGTTCTTGATAACTCAACTATATGATAGGTTAATGTTAAGGTCATCAGTTTTAAATATTCCTCCTTCGGTTCTGAGAAGTTTTTTTTGGTCAGTTTTCGATTGTTTCTTTCAATCTACATTACCCATGAGCCTCGTCGACCGTTTCTATGGAGATGAAGACAGTCAGCTTTGCATTACACTACAAAACTTTTATTTACTATTATTTATTCCAAGTTGATTAAGATTTTTGTGTGCAGCTGGTTTATTGAGGCATTCACACAAACAACATTGGATGATGTTAACATCTACTTTTTCTTAACATAGATTATCTAGATGCAGTGTAATTCGAGTTCAGCTGTACTAGATATTTGATATATTAGATATATCTAGTAGATATATATATATAGTAGATATATCTTTTTACGACCATATTTACGCTCAGAGAGACTTTTCACTACATGGGCCGGACCCCGCCATCTTTGGACTTCAGCGTGAATCCTGTTCCTTCCTGGAGACTGAGAGGCTGGTATAAACTGTATCCTGTTCCTTCCTGGTGTTACAAATCAACTGGCTTTCCTGTTAACTGGTTACCTTTGTTTGTAAACGTCAGGAGTTTCTCATGGCGACAGCAGATGTTCAAATCATGGAGAGGAAATGTTGCTGACCTTGTAAATGCCTGATTATGATTTTATATCACTCATAATTTCATAGACTAGACTATCCATCTGATTAATTCAGCTTATGGTCAATGGAGTTCAATGAAACTGTGGGATCAGAAATATTCTTAACCATATTTTGATGTATTTTCTTCAAAAAAAAAAACTCCCCACCCAGGTTTCAACACCAGGGGCCCTATTTTAATGATCTAAAGTGCATGGTCTGAAGCGCATGGCGCAAGTGCACTTAGGGTGTGTCCAAATCCACTTTTGCTATTTTAATGGAGGAAAAATGGTCCATGCACCAGGCGCATGGTGCAAAGGGGTTGTCCATAGTCTCCTAATTAATCATGGGTGTGTTTTCAGCGTAACATGCAATAAACTAATCACATTGTCATCTCCCATTCCCTTTAAGAGCCAGGTGCGCTTGCACCTTGGCGGATTGCTATTATATTCTTTAATTATAAAGAATACTTGTTAAATATTGTTCAAAAAATAAATCATTAATTTTAATCATGTAAGGAATCATCAACACAGTTATCAGGACTTGATCAGCTCTCCAAGGTTCTGATCCTGCTGCTGGTAGCAGCTAGAAGGTGTGCAGATTTATTTCCTTCATTAGTTTAATCATTGTTTTCACCTCATTTATTTCTTCATGTGTTCCTCATGTCATCATGTACTGACACTGCAGGAAAGTTGATCTGTGTCTGATCCATTGTTGTCCATCTGTTTAAATACCTACATGTATTGCCACGATTTGGTCAAATAATTAAACAATTTAATCCATCATTACTGCGATTAGTTAATTCTGATAAATATTATGACTAAGCATTATGACATGTATTTTTTAAAATATACAAGTATACACAATAATGATCTTTCTTTGTAATCCTTTTATTTGTTACCTTTTGCATATTTGTGCGCTGCTGCGCGTCCTGTGTGTGTAACAAACAGAGTGCATGTTGTGCACCCGCCTGTGTAGGTGCATATTACTGTCCTGATAATGCGCCCTTAAAATGCAATTCAGTGGAGACTGGTCCATAGATGCAGAGGAGGTTGATCCTCCTCTATTTTTTGAGAGGCAAGAGGGAGATCAAAATATAAAAAAGAATATTTGGTTGAAATAAACCATTACCAATATAATGTATATAAATAATATAAAGTATTTTTGCTCTCTTCTTTGGAAAAAATCCATTACTTTCTGTTTAAATTCTGTTTAAAATGCTTCAACAGCAACACCTGCAGGGCGGGAGGGGGCAATTGGTGGAGGTGGAGTGGGGGACAGAGGAGGACAGGTGCCTGCTGTCCTCCGCAGGGCGGAATCCCTTACATTGGACTTAATGTATTTCATTTTTTTTCATGCTAATCTGTGATTGGCCATGACACGTAAAATGACGCTCCAAGGGAGGCTGTCCTCCCTTACCAATCAACAACCAGAATGCAATATTGACATTGAGTTGGTCCAATGATAGTTTCCAGAATTCATCTTCATTTCTCTCCACCATAAAGCAGAGTAGCAGCAGTGGATAGCTCCTTGCTTAGCCAATGCAACAGCTGGCTTGTTGTAGCAGCCTGAGGGACTCTTTATACATCCATGGAAGGACTGTTAAGGACTGTTGTTAAGCTAACGGGAGAAATGATCTGCACTGTGCAGCACAGCAGCAGCAGAGCGCCGCCGGGGAGGCTGGAGAGAGAAGCAACCGGAGAAACAACCAGGAGAGTTAGCTTGTTTGTCATTGTTGCTAATTATATCAGACTGGTTAACCAGCAGCCATAAAGTTCTGTTAACTAACAAACAAGATGACCAACAGCTAGAAATGGACGTTATGACAAGAATACTTCATCTCCATGAAAGTAAGAAGAAGACGTCAGATAACGTGAGTCAGATACAGCATACATACTCTCTCTGTCTCTTTGGTTGCTAATTTCATCTCTGATGGTTAAATGTCTCTGTGTGGCTTTTTTGTGTTTTTTATCGCCTTAACAAGAATGCAGCAGAGATCACATAATGTGTTGTGGGTAAGGTTAGTTTGCTTGTTGAAGTTACAGTGAGGTGTCTGGACTCACTCATTCATTCGTTTTTAATTGAGTAGTTGTTCAGTCACCTGTTGATGTGTGATTAGTGAATGAGTGTGCAGGAGGTCTGGCTGCTTGCTTCTGACAGTTTCTTTAGTTCGTTTTTAAGCTGAGCCGTATATTGAGTAATACGTTTAAAGTAACTAGAATAACAAGTGTGAACTAGTGGTGTAACAGATCGTAGTTGATCCGTGATCCATACGGATCTCCCCCCACGGTTCGGCAGGCATATGAACTGCAGATTAATTGCAAAATTTAATGTCTCATTTAAGACAAAGTAAACAAACTGCTCTGAGAACAAGTCACGGGCAGACAGCGTGTCGCTAATAGGGATTTTGAAGAGCAACAATCAAACCAGCATCTAACGGGTCCGATGTGACATTTGAGTTATGTTTACCTGCTGTTTAATGTGCTGCAGCTATCTAGCTAATTAGCTATCTAGCTGCTAACTTACATTAGCGGTGAATGTTTGTTATCATCAAGTTTTGATGATGTGGACAGAGGCTGTTTTACTGTTTAAAAGAGGAATGTATCATGCCTCATATTGCAATAACTGACCATTGAATATTTTATATATTTTATTTTATTTTATTTTATTTTATTTAAACATTGGACATCTTAAATGTTGTTTTCATTTCAGACCATGGGCAAAAGTTCCTTGCTATTTCTGGCTGTAAGTGTGTTACAGAATAAATGGAAAACAAAGTTTTATTTGTCTCCCCCCTTTTTTCCGCTGATCCTAATAATGATCTGATCCGTGACTCAAATCTGTGATACGATCCGTACCATGAGTTTTGTGTTCATGTTAACACCCCTAGTGTTAACATGTCAGCTTTGTAGACTATATTTTGTATGTCGTGCACATAGATTAGAGTGTGTAAGTCATGTATTTGATACATGCATTAATACTTTCTGATGTGAACCTATACTTTTAGATCTGTGAATGTTTTTAGTGTTCAATCTTTCTTGTATTCAGTACTGATCTGAACCTGTATCACATTATAAGCTTTAAAAATATATAGGAAATACGTGTAAATCATGTGATATGTTGTCTGTTTTTGATGAGAACATAAATTTGTTGTCACAATAGAACAGTACTATACATTTGAATTTCACTTTGTTGGTAAAATGACACATTTGAACCACTCCATGGCTAAAATGAGCACTTCTTTGTTTAGAGACAATATGTATATGCTAAATGTATTTAAAGAAGCAGCCTTTTCACCACTCAACCAAATTGTTTTATTGGCATATAAAATTGCCCCCCACCCCTCCAATTTCATCAGGTGGGACAATGATATAGTTTGATGCGGTTAGCTGTAAGATTCCATGTTGGTTTTCCTCCTGTCCTCCCCAATTTTTTGAGTCACCAGCCGCCACTGATGCAATTGCTCTCTACTGCCTCAAGGTAGCAATGCGCCAACAATGCACCTGACCACACCTTACTTTTAGACCAACATGCCCATGGGCACACTGATGGGTGCAAGTGCCATTGCTATTTTAATAACGTGGGTGCTGGACGGGAAAATGACAACTGAATCGGTCTTGAAATATTAAAAAAACACACCAGCACATGTTAGCTTGCTCCTTCTTCAGGATGTGGAGACACAAACAATGAAATTATAGTTGCAGTCACTACAGGTGTGCAGCACTGAGTACCTGCATCATTTTCTTTCTGGCTGCTAGTGGCAATAGTGAGTTCATGCAATATTTTTTTCTCTCTCTGGCCTCTAGGAGCATCACACAATAAAATACTAAATACTAATTATTGTGCAACTCACTGAGTGGACTCTCAATAACAATGTTTTCCTATTCCAGGACAATCTGTATAGACAAGAAAAGGGGATGGGTGTGGGTGCATGTTTTGTACCCAATTATGCAAATCTGTTTTTAGGACTATGGGAAGAACAACACATTTTTTTAAACAAACAACAACCCATTTATAGAAAAAATTGTGTGGTGGGGCAGATACATTGATGATGTGATCTTGTTATTTTCAGGCTCAGAAAAAGGGCCTCTAGACTTCCATGTCAATAGTTTAAATGAAAAACCTGAAGTTGAGCTTGGAATATGACCTACAAGTCTTTAACTTTCTGGACCTACGGATCTCAAAGGATGACTGAGGATACTTGCACACCTCCATCTTTAGACAAAAAAAAAAAACTGACCGAAACACCATATTGCATGCAGACAGTTTTCACCCCCCATGGCTCATCAAGAATATCCCTTATGAACAAATCCAGAGACTAAGATGCATATGTAATTCTGATCAAGATTTCCAAACTCAATCTATGGACATGCAGCAGTGTTTAGAATTTTTTGCCTTTAGCTTAGCTCAGCTTTGCTTTGCCCCATGTGATGTCAGAAGGGGCATCAAATCTGAATGGCCTGTTGAATCACATGAGTACAGAGCAAGCCAGCCCACACCAAACTGACTGGGTGGTCTTATTTCATAGCTTGTGTGTTAGTAGGCACATCAGAGACCCAAATACGTACACACAAACAGTGAAAAAGTGAGTTTTTCATTTATGGCCTCTTTAACCACTGGTCACATCAGCGACTGGCCACTGATGTCAGGTTACAGGGTCAGTGTTCCAATTCATCCCAAAAGTGTTGGATGAGGTTGAGGTTAGGATTCTGTACAGGCCAGTCAAGTTCTTACAAATTAAACTGGGAAAAACATTTTTTTATGGAGGTAGCTTTTTGCACAGGGTCATTGTAATGTTGTAACAGCAAATGAACAAAACAAACTGATATAAGCACACTGTTAAAATATAATTTTATGTTAAAGCATTAAGATTTTACTTCATTGAAACTTAGTGGCCTAGACCAAAGCAGGAACAGCGGAACAAAAAGCACACAGGGGTGCCCATATACTCTTGGTCATGGCACACATACCTTTTGATTTCCATTGCTTGCCTGTACATTTAACTGAACGTTTGAAAGTATGTGTAGTGTGTAGGTATGAGGCCTATTGCTTTCTGTATTCTCTAAAACTGCACCTCCGTTTATTGCTGATACACACAGTTCTCAGATCCCCCATCTGCCCTGTTTGATGACACTCATCCTCCAGAGAGAGGAGAGTGAGAGAGAGAGCAGCACCTTTGAGTCTCCTCCGCCATTTCACACAACAAAATAAGACGTTTCATCGCACAACGCTTCTCCACCAAACGAGCTGGGTGGGTTGGAAACTGAAAGAAAATTGCCTTTTGAATAATCTGCTTCTTGATTTTTTTTCTTTTTTCCTCCTGAAAGGTTCTCTGAAGGTTATTGTTGAGAATAATACAGCTCCTGCCCCCCTGCAGATGACAATCATCTTTCCAATTTGTTTGAGATTAGGTCATATGGAAACAGCGCATCGTAAACACACAGGGTCGGCACACCAGAGATGGAGGATGGGGAGGCTGGCATCGTTTCCCCCTGTTCAGGGCGCAGCCAGTCTTGATTGCCATGACACTGGCGGTGGGAGAAACCAGGGCAACAAACAAACAGAAATCCACAGATCTCTGTTACTAACTGGGAGAAAGAGAGAAGTCGACCCCCCACACTCCTCCCGAAGCAGCATGACCAGATTGGATGTTTGATTTGCTGCTGGATCAGTAAACACACTATGGCTTTGGCTGTTTCTTTTGATTCAACATAAATCATATCTGAACAAACAAACGACTTCTCAGTGTTTGAAATACGACAGTGTTGACATCAGTGCTACCATCTAAGAAGAACATTAATATTTCTGAAAGCACTACAAGAGGCTCACTTTTATCACTAAAATGCTTAAAATAACGGCGGGGGGGGGGGGGGGGGGGGCATTGCAGTAATTTTCCTTGCATGGTTGAGCTGGTAGACTGAAGCCTAAATGGGCATCTGGTAAAAGTTACCCTGCTACATCAAAAGAAAGATTTCAGTGAGCCAGGAAGCTGAATGCCTGCAGAATCCTGCATCACCCTGACCATTTGCCTCTCACTACGCGTCCTGACTGCACTGAGGCTAATGACAGGCAGATTCCTCAGTGGTGATAACTCACCTAATGTGTTCTCTGAATGGAAGACCAGTTGACTGGGTCACATTAGTGAGATGCAACTACACAATCAATAGGGTGCTAATTGTATGTCTCAGGGACATTGGTATCCTTTGCTATCTAGAACGTCAATAATTGACTGAGTTAGCATGTGACTCAGCATCAAAAGCTTTCATTTTATTGAAGAGATGACATGATCCCATAAAGTTATTGCTTGAGTGTTGGCCTGATAATTAGACAAAATAATAAATTTAATCCACTGCAAAAACTGCATACAATACTTTTACACATTAGCAAGTTTATGATGCATGGTACCAGACGTTTGCAATTTAAAATTGCTGGTGACCTTTGAAAGCTGCAATGTTCATTACAACCAATGAGACGTGTTTGACAGAAGAAACAACAGTTATTTTGCAATTCTTAGAGCTCAGTCACACTGGTTTTTATCACAGGTAGGTTTTGTACTGAAATAGATTAATTTCAGTGAAATTGCTACAATCAGTGGATTTACTGCCACAGTGCTTTTGAGTAGAGTTACGCTCTAGTGAACTGGGATGTGGATTTGCACCATTGATCATTTGCATACTGAGAGATACAGCATCATTTGCAGTCAGCCATGAGACAGGAGTGGATAGTACAAATATGTTCCCTTGAATTAACTGTTAGCTTATTCTCCAGTAGCAAAAGGCAATGTATGTAGTCAAGCAACACCTAGCATTGCAAGGACATCCAAATGAGTCATGCCTTGGCACCTACCGATGTGACCATGTATTAAGAGCCTTATAGGTAGTGGGACCATGTACATGCAACCTTTGTTAATTTTAATAATTGTTGTATACAAGGTTCAATATTGGTGTACTGTTACTACTAAATGAAAGGTCAGGGGATCACCAACAATATTAGGGTTTCTCTGCTGGTGATCATGAATAATCATGACAAATTTCATAAACCGCATATCCAGCTATTCATTTTCAACATACCTGTCATGGACCAAAGTGTTGGTCGTGTTGATGGTGGAACAGGAAGAGTTACAAGATCACCACTCTGTTGGGACCACAAATATCCATATGAATTCTGTGGCAATCTGGTTAGATAGGCGACCAGACCAACTGAAATGGATTTACAATGTCTGCATGTGATGAAAGCCATTATAATGTACTGGTGAAATTAAAGGCATCAATTCAGGGCAGAAAACACATATATTTATACCTCAATCATGGGTGTCAAAGTGCTTTCTTGACTTTAACAGCAGATGAAAAGCAGCTGCTTTGACAGCCATGACTGAGATATAGCAGCAGCTGCATTCCAGATACCACCACTGTTATCTTTCAGTATTGCTTTTGATAATATTTAAGAACACCGTATGGAATCAGTTTGCTATTCCTTGCTCCTTGTTCCCTCCCTTGATTTTGTGACTGCACAATGCATACAAAAGGTTTGGAAGGGGTCTAACTGTGGTTACATGTCCAAAATGGCTTGGCCCTGAATAGCACCAACATGGGTCAAGTTTTAATGAATGATACAGATCACCAATACAGAGAGGACATCTACATAATTAGTATTAACAACCATTTCAAAGAGCCAAAACTGTGGCACAAAAAAAATCGTTATTCAGATAATTATATATATTCATTTGATGTTTGTATTTTCTTTTCATAGCATTGTGTCATGTCATAATTTGTTTTGCCTACCAGCCTGTGATTTGTGAATCAGTAACAGTGACCTGAGATTTGTTGTTACTGAGGGCTTACTAATTCTTCAGAGGGTTGTACTCAGTTTGGTAATACACTCAAATCAGACCAAAAATACAAAAGTCCATTATTCCTGCAATAAAGAGCTAATGACCCAACAACAGGAATATATTTGCCAGGGCACCCATCTCCTTGAAAGGGCCAAAGGATAAGGAGTCATTAAAGCAGTGTTATCTGGTCCAGATAGCATTGGCATGTCTGTAAAGATCATTATTTTTGCCCCTGGAGCCGTTTGGCAAAGGAAAGCAGGGCTAACTGCACACCCAGTGCTAACTCAGGGGTCAGCTGTAACACAGGGATGAAGACGCTAACGATACGCAGCCTGGCAGCTAATGCTTTTCCTAAATGATCTTAATGACTGCAGACCCTAATGTGGGAGAGTTCGGGCTCTCTGTTTTTCTTTGTGCTTGGTCAGCTCACTGTAGCTGCCAGGGGCATGGCTGAGTTGTTGCTTTTTCATTTTTTTAAAAACTTTTCTCAGGGTTTCCACTACTTTGATATTTTTACCCTCTTTTTGGGTGGGGGGAGGGCAGAAGCGCATGTCTCACTGAAGGCCCCAGCGAGCTGTGAGTGGCTGATATTGTAATAAAGAGTCTTAAATAAAACACAGTCTTGCAGTATTATGCCTCCCAATTCAGCCTTCCCTTTGGTTAAGCTGAGTGTTTATGTGAAGGAATGCTCCAAGTTTCAGACAGACACAGAAGAGAGCCAGAGGAGGCTGAATTTTGCTTGATGTAAGTAATTTTCTCAAGTCAGTTTTGTAGATGGACGAAATGTTCAGTGTCACTGTACTGCTACTGCTACTGTTGAAAAGGTAATGTGACAATAAAAAAGGGCTAAACTATGACCTCTAGTCACTCTCACAAGGCACAGAAAGAAATGAAAAGAAGCAACAACGGGGTTAATTTACCCTAGATTCTAGATAAAGCAATATCCACATTTCCTATCGGTCTTCATCGAGATTTTGTACTATAACATTAAAGCTGCATCACTAACAATTGCTTATTTGCTTTACTTTCCTTATTCTGAAACTGTTAACATTGATTGGTCATGGGCTACTTACACATGCCATTTATGTCTA
Source organism: Thunnus albacares (assembly GCF_914725855.1). NCBI lineage: Eukaryota > Metazoa > Chordata > Actinopteri > Scombriformes > Scombridae > Thunnus > Thunnus albacares. Next base: position 25,836,383 of record NC_058128.1, on the reverse strand, counting down.
ACTGAGTAAAGGTGAGTTTATCTGCAACATTCAGTAACATTTCTGCAGCCAAAAATGATTCTTGAGGAAGACCTTAATGTGGTATCTGCTGGTGTCAGAGAGGATAGTTAAAGATTTTTAGGCTTTAAGCTAAGTAGAAAACATATGTTTATATCCTATAACTATATTATTATTATTATTATTATTATTATTATTATTATTATGATTATTATTATTATTATTATAACTATAATATTGATCATGATTTATTTCTGAAATAATAGCTATGCTTGAATTGCAGAGAAAATCCAACATTGCATTGGTGGTCACAAACTGAGGAGGATGCAGCCATTTTAATGTGGGTTTGTCATTTTAGACATTTCTGTTAAAATGATTTTGTGATACCTCTACCTTTCAGGATGCAGTAAATTAAAATGCGCTAGTCTTGGGTAATCGTCACAGAGAACTATACATTTTCGGAGCAGAATATATTCAGAACTATGAGCCTTTTATATTCTTTGTAAGGACCCTATATTCTTTGATACCCTCTTAGAGGCCCTAAAGCATGTAAAATCAGTTACCATAATGATAAGAACACATATGAGTTCTATAGTAAACCTCTCCTAGGAAGACAGAGGACATGATCATGTGTGCTTTGACTTGAACAAATTCATAGCAACACTACAGTGATGTTGTAATGGTGCAGATGGCCATCACATTGTGTTGAATCATCCCTGTGACACCAGACAACAGGGCGCTAATGATGCCATGTTATCAGCAGCAGGGGTTAACATCTTACTCCAGAGCAGCTGAGCCATAACACATGACACGTCTGCCATTAGCGAGAATCCTCCCCACAGTAGCCACACTTTCTTTTAATTTGACTAGGCTATAATCTCCATCTACTCCGAGTGTTTTCATCTACTAAAGGACTTTCAACAGCTTGAGCCTAATCAAAGAGTTTCTCTCTTTTCTTTGTGTCTCTGGATAAGGAAATTCAATTAGCTTAATTGGCCTGGATATTATACTCTGTAATGTGATGTAAGCATCACTGTCGACAAACTTCACAGGGCACTTTAGAACACCTCGTTAATTAGAGCAATAACTTTAATCCAAATGTTTTACCTCAACATTCCAGATGATTCTAAATTGAAATCCAGGTAATCAGTTGCAACCCACGAGGAGATAGCTGGTGCCCCTTCTTGAAGGCTGCTGATGGCAAAGTATAAATGAAGCACTGGTTTTTCTCTTGTTCCATGTTTGACACATGACAGTACCAAAATAGAAAATCCACTTTTTCCTCTGACAAGATGAAAGCCTATTGTGTTTTTAGAGCCAAACAAAAGATGGAATGGAAAAATACATGAAGATCTCATTTGAATGAGGAATTTCAACCCTCCAACCAAGCCTCTTCACTCTGAGATTTTGTGAGCTCCCTTTCATCGGAACAAAACTGAAAAGGGCATTTTACAAGCAGCAGAGACAACATGCTGAGGAAATGATTGTACTTTAGATCAATCATATATCATAGGCTGCAACATGCTCTGTTGGTTAAGGTAATGGACAGGGAACAGGCTCTTTCCGGTGGCTAGTTTGCATCTAATGCTGTGCCCTTGAGCTAGATACTTAACCTTAGTTGCTTCAGCAAACGCAGTGCCTTATAAATGGATATGTAAAATATGAAAGTGTAAACTTTAACAGATATAAATCTCAGCCTGACAGCTAGTTGAAATAACAGTCAAACTTATAAGAGTGAAAAAAGACACCACACTCACTGGTAACACAATAAAACTGTATTACATTTGTGCTTAAAATTATTGCAATTACAGTATTTACAAGCGTCCTAAAAATAAACATCTCATGCTGGATGACACATAAAAAGAAATCATTGTACAATAGCAAGCAAAAATGAATATTTCTTTTATGTACACCCACAATTTACAAATTAATGGAGGGTTTCTTTTATTTGCCAGCTAAGAAATGATGCTGAGCACTGTTGCACACGCTCAGATGCTGATATTTAATACTGAAAGATTAAAGATTTTTTTTCTCAGCAGAAAAGGACACAACTCCTCTGCAGCACGGAGCTATTGTGACCGAGTTGACCGAGTCTTAAGTTGACTGACCTGCTGCAGAGGACACTTAACTATAGCCAAAGCTGTGATGCAAGTCACGCACCCATCCTCAATATTGGCCAAGAAATCATTGATTGGATTCAAGTATCAGCATGTCAAACAATGCCAAATTTTGGACAACAGGTGAAACACTGAATGGTTATCAAATAAATAGTGTACAAAAAGTAACCAACCCTCAACCCCCAACTGATCCGTACACCTCTACAACCGCTACAATAACCTGCCTCCAAGAGCATTTCCCCACATTTCAGTTTGACCGGTGTGAAAGCAAGCAAGTGTGAGAGCCTGGAGTCAGTCTGAATCCAGGTTGCTCAAATACTGCTGAAAGTAGCTCAGATGGAATACATATTAGGAATGGAACTGACACTTGTCACATCATGAAAAATACTCCACAGACATAAAGTCTGGTCCATATAATGTTTAAAGCTGCATCCATTGATTTTGGCCACTTGGGGACAGCAGAACAAGCTGAAAATACAATTGTAAATTTGTTGGCTAACGTGTTAGCAGTTAACAGTTACCTATTTACACATCCAGCAGACACAAAGCATCACTGTAATTTATTTGAAGTCATGTGTCCACCTGATGAATGTAAATCCAAAATTGACTCTCCTTTTATCTCTGGTTTGATCTCCACCAACTTCTGAGAAAAACATCTATCGCTTTCACTGCTAAATCCTCTACTATGTTCACCAGCTAGTCTCTTACTGTGTCTGTCTGCTGTTTGGTGCTGAGCAGATAGTGTACAGTGGGTTTTTCAGAGCTTTTTCACTGTAAACTGCTGTCTGCTGCTGCTCGAAATGAGGTTGATACAAGCAGAGTTTGCTTGCCAGAAAACCAAAACAATGATCTAAAAGAGGTTAATAAACTCAGAAGAGCTGAAAGTGATTAGAGCAGCTTTAATTGTATTCAAGCGATGCGTATTTTGAACAAAAAAGTCTTTTGAGTGGCATTCAAACCTCACTTGACCACACTTTTACTTTGTCACTTCTGAGATGGTGCGATTAGAAAAGCAGACCTACTAGTCTTCACAGGTTGACAGTACAGTGGCTGGACTCATAGTCACATAGTGGTGACTACCCCCCCAAAAAATCTCAAAAATATTTAAGAACTTTGTCCAGAGAAAAGCACTGATCATTTAACAAACTCGTTGGCCAACACAGCTGTGTGATTTGGAAGCATGTTGATACCATGATTAATGTTCTGAGTGCACAATATGGACCAGACCCAGCCTTTGCGCGACTGCGTGACAGATAACTCTGCAGCCTGAAGAGTGAACCACATGCTCACACACATGCTCATGCTCTCTCTCTCTCTCTCTCTCTCTCTCTCTCTCTCTCTCACACACACACACACACACACACAGCAACAAATCTAAAATCATTATTTTTGCCCCTCTTCACTTTACATTCGCAGTGTTTTTTTTTTAACATACAGTAAAAAGGTCTTTATCTCAAAATTACATTGATTGACAATACCTCAGTGTATTTTAGATTCAAGTAGAAGTTGTTGGCCTGTGCAGTCAGGTGGGACACCTTGTCAGATAAGATGAGACAAGACTGCATTTGGGCAGGTTAATTTTTTTCCCCAACAACCAGGAGAAGCTGTTGGTAAAAAATTGCTCTGAGGCCGGTGTTTTGTTCGCCAGGAAAAAAGAGGCAGCATCCGTCAGTCACAAACAAACAAATGGACAAACTTTTTATTTCATACTTGTAGTCTGTTGTAGGCTTCCAGGGCCTTTCCCTGCCACACTGCAGTCTCTATGGCTATTCTGTACAGCAGAGTGTCTCCCCTCCCATGGAGGCTTGCTTCATTATGTACATGTGGGGGACAGGAGCTGGACAGGAGGCAATAGTGCTTTTTGTTGTGTGATTGCAAGCGCTCCTTCAGTCTCTCTCATTCTCCCACTCCTCCTCTTCCTCCTCCTTTTCCGATGTGTTGGCCTGAGGGTCAGCGGACCTGGGGAACGTAGCCCTCCTTCATCAGCCCCTCCTCATAGTCTGTCTGGCACAGAATCATGTTGTTCTTCAGGAAAAACTTGTCTCCCACACAAAACCTGCACCACACAAAGAAAGAGAGAGGGGTTTACATAAGCATCAAAGCAAGAATCTCATCATTAGCACTGAGCTGAAGGCTAGCAGGTCTAGCCAGCTGCAGCACTAGCTTCCTGACTGTAGTGCAAACTCTCTACCTCACCTACTGTAACCTCAGTGCCAACCCACCCTTCAGCTGCAAAGCTGCTGTGTGCAGACAAGGAGCTCTCTTCTAGGAAGCAGTCAACTCAGTTACAAGGGAGGAAAGAAATGCAGGGCTTGAGGCATGTGGGTTAGTTTGAGAAGACGGGGGTGGTCTGATGTATATGGATGGAATTATCTCTGTTTCAGACTGCTGGGGTTCCTTTCCACCTGCAGGTGTTACCGAAACCCCCACCGACCTCGGCAGCCCCATCCTGCTCCAGCCAGGGGGACCACAGTTATGCTTGACCTTTCAGCACAGCGCCAAGCAGAGATTATGTTGAACGTGTAAGAGCCGTAACTCTTGCTGTATTGTCCTGAGGGCTGCTTATCTCCCTCATTGTGCAGGTTGGACAAGGTCGGCAAGCGCTGGTGCCAGTGTTTACCAAGGGAAGGTGTAGCTGCAGTGGGGGGTGGGGGGGGGTGGGGACAGTGAGGCTCACCTCCGTTTGACTTCCCTTGGTGTTAAGACTGCTGAGTTCAGTGCTGGGAGCTGCACACAGCGGATGGAGCTCAGGTACCTGACAAGCTCAGGCTGTTCACAGCATTTATTCAGGGCTGGAGGGCAGATTGAGAGCATGATTTGTTACATCCATTTGGGACCAATTAGCAGGATTCAAATACACCGTAGGTATTGGCACAAAATACCAAAAAGAGTGACAATAATGTGTAATGCCAAATGTTCTGGAGAAGAGATGACAATTATTTTGAAACACAGATCATGTAAAGCTGCACACTCATAACTCAGCTGCAGTCTCTTTAAATCATCAACATTTCAATGCGGGATGAAATGAGCATCAGTCAGTCATCTATATCTTGTATAATATAATATAAAAGCTGATTTTAGTGATGTCATCCTGCCAACCTTCACAGTACTGTAGGAAATAAATTAAGAACCCCTCATCATTGTCTCCTTCTGGGAATCTTTGTTCAAGGAAACACAAGAGCATCATATCAGCATCAAGAGTATCAAGTATTTTTAATAATAAAAGTATTTTTAAATAGCAGAGACAGTAATAGACACATAAAAGCAGCTTCACCTCACCATTGTTCTTTAAAGGGGACATGAAATGTGCATATTTTGGCACTGGTAGCAACCAAGAATATTTGAAAAACACCATGCCGAAAATCAGATTTTAAAACCACAGATATGACAAATTTATTTGCGTAATTTCTACCTATCTATCTAGCTAGCGACCCACCATTTTGGAGTGACATCATTGCCTACAAAACACGGTTGTTGGTTCTGTTGGCCAGTGAAGACAGTGAAGCATTTCTGGGCTCCATTTGAAATCACATCTTATCTTTTTATTAATGTCCTGTTTCTTTTCTGGTCTTTACTTTGATTTTTCTATTTTTTACTAGGTGCTATAGTAGTTACTAGTACTATTTTTGGAGACTGATTATTACTATAACTGATAGTATCTAAAATATATGTTAAGTAAAAGGCAAAAGCTAGACTAGACTGAAATACTGAGAAATTGACAAATGCATAAATATATTATTTGGCCTACTGCTGCTACTTTTGGTTCATATTGTTAATTTATTAGCGTTATGGACATTTAGGTCACGAATAAAACCATTGCAGGAGTGAGCAGGTAGAACTGACATCAACCAATCAAAAATGCTTATTTAGTTGTGAGCCAATTCCTGGGTGGTAAAAAACCCACAAAAACAAGTCAGGCCTCAGGCAATTTCTGGGAAGGACAGTCAAATGGTCAACACAAAATAATTTACTTATGGAACAATTTCTTGCTTTTTCATCCCAAATTATTGTGCTTTATGTTGGTTCAGTATGGCAACAATATTTTTTTTAAATTTGTCACTAGACATGTAAATGGACTGTACTTGTATAGCACCTTTCTAGTCTTCCAACCACTCAAAGCGACACACATTCATATGCTGAATGGGTACAGGGGCTACCATGCAAGGTCCCAACATGCCCATCAGAGGAAATCTAAGCATTCAAACACATTCTCACATCAGGAGCAATTAGTGTTAAGTATCTTGCCCAAGGACACATCGACATGCAGACTGGAGGACCCGGGAATCGAACCTCCAATCTTCCGATTAGTGGACGACCTGCTCTACCTCCTGAGCCACAGCCGCCCCATGTGTGATACCTTTTTGTCAGATAAGCCATGTGATTGAAATGCCAGCTATCCCACATGCTAAACAACTTTATTGTACGCATTGCAAGAAGAACAAACAAGATGATGGTGAGGAAGATAAAGGAATTGGGGATAACATCTGGGAATCATCTAACGTTTGGAGTCCAAAGTCTGGAGTGTGAGCCTGACTTACTGCTACGGAAAATGTGAGGTCACAGTAAGAAATATTTCTTTGGAGGTTTGCATCAGCTGGGATGACTCTCTCTGGCTAAGGATTCAACCGATGAATGGTGTGGAATAACATGAGTTTTAGGTGTTTTTAATGGTTGTGGTTCATTTGGCGTATTCAGTGCCTCTGTACCACTGTCATCATGTGTATGTTGGGTAGAGTACATATTATAGGCAGTGAAATTGAAACAGACGGTGCAACCTCAGTCTGTTGGTCCAAAGAAAGATACCACAGTTTCTCTTTTCTTTTATATGTTTATATTTGTCATGTTTATTATATAGTTGTTGATTAGAATGGATATTCTTTTAGTAAATTATGTTAACTTCATCGACTGTTTCATATCCACTTTAAGGCTGAGTATCAACACAAATCAGCAACAACAGTTATGGCTGACAAATAGAAGCTGAAGTATTTTTGCAAAATGGTTTATTTACAGAGATATGAATAAACAAGGGCATCCAGAACAACATAAAGTGTCTTAGTAAGGTGTTGGGCCACCACGTGCCACCACAACAGCTTCAGTGCACCTTGGCATTGATTAAACAAGTCTCTGAACTCAACTAGAGGGATGAACACCATTCTTCCAAAAGATATTCCCTCATTTGGTGTTTTGATGATGGTGGTGGAGAGCGCTGTTTAACATGTCAGTCCAGAATCTCCCATAGGTGTTCAACTGGATTGAGATCTGGTGACTGTGATGGCCATAGCATATGTTTCACATTATTTTCACACTCATAAAACTATTCAGTAACCCCTCGTGCCCTATGGATGGGGGTATTGTCATCCTGGAAGACCACCCCCATCAGGATAGAAATGTTTCATCATAGGATAAAAGTGAACAACTTTGTATTGATTTGCATTGACCCTTCCCTCTCAGGGGACAAGTGGACCCAAACTGTGCCAGCAAAATCCCCCCCATAGCATAACCACTGGATCCCCTCACTGTAGGGGTCAAGCATTCAGACCTGTGCCGGTTTTTCCTTTAATTTGTCACCTGTCTGTATATACACACCTTTATTACCACTCCTAACACAGAGAACTAATATCCATTCATCTCTGCTGTTTGATTCAGTGATAAAGCAGAGGCACAGGTGTATTTCATGTAATGGTATCACTCCAGTCTAATAAATTGTCCTGTTTGAATGACCCCTTGTCTCTCAGAATCTGTTAGTGTCTGCCTTTACTTACACCATACCCACTCCCACTTTAGCTTCATCTTACCCCTTTATTTCTTTTACACCAGTAGGATTGCTTCTTTCACTCCTCCCACCCCTCTTCCTCCTCCTCCCCTTCATTCTCTTCCCATAGCCCTTATCCCTGCCCTCCACTTATTTCACACAGCCAAATTGTTTCTGCTCGGTGAAATGTCAACAGCATATGTGACATCTGTGCACCAATTATGATGAGGATATTACGCTGGGCCCATCAAGGGCATGTCTAATAAAGGACCTTGTGTTGCCCTAGTATTTCCAGTTTCTTAAAAAACATTTGCAGGGTACATCTTCTATATAACTCTTTGTTAGAGAACACTCATACATTGGTTTGCTGCTACTGGACTTTCAATAAAAAAACAGCTATTTACTGTTGCTGATGATATGATAAATAGGGATATGATGTGTTACTGAATTAGCCGTCATAAGTATTATACAGTATATATATATGAAACCTGCAGTGACGCCTGTTTCAATACCCCACTGAAAACAATGAATCCTCTAAATATTCAGCAAAAAAGTTAAGCCACATCTTTTTAGTTTAGCGTTTACACAGTGAATCAAATCATCAAACAGACTTTCTCATTTTGTGGTAATTATTATCTTGTTTTCAATCTGCTCCACTTCTTTGAAATATTTGATTTTATGTCCATAACTGTATCATATGAAGGAACATAATGCGAGTGTGGAAAAACACTATACAAATGAAACTCTATCTGCTGATGAAAACCATGAGATGCTGCTGTAAGGTCTAGGTCTTAAAGGTCCAGGAGTTTAAATTATTTTGTCAAATATGCAAATACAGATTTTATTAAGTTTGAATTTTAGAGAATAGTTTGAGATGAAAATTAAAAATTAAAAAATTAAACACTTCACGTACTATTCATTTAGTCTGACATAGTATTGATATTTATTTTGTAATTCCCTCACCAATCATTAGTGAGCGACCTCTATTCCACCAATGTCATTGTCAGTTGACACTGAAATGTTGCCATTCCTGTGGCCACTTTCTTGGTTTTTGATAGACGTATTATTTTTCTGGCACTAGCAAAAGAAGATGCCGGCCCCATTAGTAAACCCTCTTACAAAGCTTTGACTCCATTTTTTTGTCCAACAGGAGGAGGCAGTTGTGAATGAGCACAATACCAGATGTATTTAAATCACTGAAAAAGTCCGAAATGTGGGCAGTGATTCAGAAGTCTGGAACCAAGCTAGGCTAGCTTAAATGCTCCCTACCTTCTAGTGTGGCTACAATTATAAACATTGCCTTTAGACATTTTCAGGTGACATGTTGTATAGTTCTTTTGAAGCATACTGATGCCTTAACACACTGCTCCAAAATCTGAAATTGGTGTTCAATTCAACTGGTGAATGTAAATGTCATAGCATATGGTTCATATCATTTTCATACTCATCAAACCATTCAGTGAGCATCTGCTTTCATTATGTTTCTCCACTCATTTATTCAGGTTCAGTTTTTTCCTTTAATCTTTCACCAATCTATACCTTGTAACACATTACTGCGAGGGCTCAGTACTCATTAAAGGAGCTAGCTATAGCTTCATTAAAGGCATTCCTGAACATCGCATGTGTTTTCTCAAGTATGGTATCTATATAGTTGTATGTTTATTACGGTCTGCAATATAATGGTTCTAACCATACACTCAGTTGCCCTCTGCAGGTGCTGTCTTCCTCTCTCCCTTCACGTTCTTCCCTCTATCTTCCTTCCTTTATTTAGAGGTGACTGTGACTAATGAGTCTTTAGAGACCTCTTGTTGTAGGAGGAAGAGAAAGAATGGCTTCCACAGGCACACACTTAAAAGATGTATTGCGATGCCAGCTATTTGCCTCGGAGGCCCATGTTAACTACAGTAGTCACTTTCGACTCAAATGAAGAAACAGTGAGATTGTCAAAGAGAGAAAATAGTCTCAATTGCACCAAATCTAATTACTGTTAGGATGCATGCAGGTCCAGAAACACTTGGCCCTATGACACTGATGCTTAATTGTAACAGCATGTTGTAAATCTTCCCTGGCAGATTGCTGCTGGGCAATCAGACGGCAGCAGTACAAGAGCATGTTAAAGATGATTTTTTCTTTGGTGAATGAAATGTAGGTAATATAGTTTCACATCTGGAAATGGGGCAATCATAATTTTTTATTTATTTTGTCTCCATTTTTGCTGCTACACACCCACTGCCATTGTGTTTTAAAACTCTGGTTTTCATTAAAGCATTCATTTTCTGTCTGCATCTGTGAAGCTCAGCACTCACATGTCAGGTTTCTGTACTGTACCACTGAAAAATCAATTGTTAATCAAACAATGTGGCCACAAGTCTTTTCCCCTGGATTCTTTGTTCAGTTCTGGGGAGAAAAACGCATCACTTCCTGTGTGCCAGGCAAAGACCACCCTGACACAGTGCTGTATTTGAAGGGCTGCCTCCTTGAAGGATGGTCATATACACTATACTGACTAGCCTTCAGATAACACTGGGCTCAACCTACACCTACGCCCACAGACGACAATCTATAGATGATTCCCTTCCCTTATTTCCTGCTGTGAATGTTAAAACGCAAATTATTGCCTTTGACCAACCGCGAACTGTCTGGACAGTACTGACCTTAGAAAAAATGGTGGGTCCAAAATGGAGGAAGGCATCATATTAGCTGTAATGCACAATCCAATTTAATATGACTCTGCTCTGCAGAAGTATAAACTCCAGAAAGAGATTAGTCATGGTCTGCATGCAGTCATGAGCCAGGAGTGGATGGTACAAATATTACCTTGAATGAACTATGTTAGCTTACTGTCTGATTAGTGACAAGTCCCCTACATCACCAAGCTTCCATTACCACCTATTTCATGAGGATGCATCAGTACATTTTACTGATAACGGTTGACAAGGCAGTCCCATTCCAAAGATTCTTCCAAATGCAGTCCACTTTTGCCTAAATTCAGAGGGCTCAACTGATACATCCTTTTTATTGTTTTTTGTTTTGTGCATTGAATATGGTGGATTCAGCTCTCGCCTTCAGTCCTCTGAAGTCTACCCTGTCTTAGGACATGCACTTTGAAAGAGGCAGCTCATAAAATGAGACTCAGCTCAAAACTATAGACATGCACATCAGCCCATCATGACATGTTCTGTCTTAAAACTTTGAAGGATGTGGCCCCTCATGTTATACAGCTAGGGTCTTCAGAATGTTGAAAATGTATAAACTGGTTGAAACACCTTTCACCTTGATGAGTGGAGAAAAACTACCATTTATTTGTATAAAATTTGTAATTTTTACTTTTTATTGTGATTTTTTTTTTCTTCAGTAGTGCAGGATTAGGAAGTTGAATTCTGTTCTCTAACAGCCTGGCTTCACAGGCTCTAAGTTCTCAACACCAATCATACACAAAGTGACAACTATGTCCCTTATTACCTATTAGGCCCCCATCTAACAAGCCTAACCCATGACATACAAGGCACCAGTGGCTGAGTTTAGCTGTGCTGAACCCAATTGGTGTCACTCTCTCCTTCCAAGGCTCCAATATGGAGCCTCCCCCCTTATCAGCACTGACCTTCCCCTGCACTGTCACCCATCCTGCGCTCTTCCGCTCCCCTCTACTCTAACCTTCCCCCAGCCTCCCAAGACTGTGGCCTCTAGCTCATCAGGGGGAAATTGGGCCAGCACTGGCTAGATGATGAGGCTGGACGACAGCTCCATCGATTAGCTGTCCCCCAGGGCTGATCTGTGGCTAACTGCTTGCTGGATGGAGTCTCATATCTCCTTCCTTATTCCCAATACCCCCACCCACACCAACAATCCCACACTGCTCAGAACCTGCCCCCTGTCCCTTTGGCTCTAAGACCATGGTGGTGCTTCATTTCCCCGAGCTAAGGTAGGGAAAATAACAGGTCTGGCTGGTGGGAAGGTCATGATGGTAGATTTATGTCCAGTTTAACAGAGTAAGGCCACATTGGGTGCAGACATGAGCAATCAGAGCCAATGTAGGATCCTATATTTTCACTGATAGACCAGGGACAGGAGCTATTCACTCCCCTCAGCTTGATACCATTTCAAAGTCATGCACAGAGCGAAGAAATGGGAGGGAAAAAAGGCTTTTGCTCTCTGGCAGATACACAAGTAAGATAACTGGTGAGGCTTTTCCATTTATCTTATTCCTGAAGCAGGTTCAGCTCTCAATGCTTCTTTCGTGGCAAGCAAGAGATTACTGCCAATTTGATGGTGATGATGACAAAGAACAAAGAAGCAGTTGCAGGTCATGATCACAGTGACATGTCCACTCTCAGCTAACCGGCCCATCTTTCCATCTCTGTCCTCCACTAATTGGCCTATCACTTAAGCATGGCCCTTAATAGCTGAGCATGGCAATGACCATTAGAGTCCTGCCTGTGAGTCCCTGATGAAATCAGAGTAATCACTGGCTTTGAGTTCCCTGCCCTTGCTCGGTAGGGTGGATGTACCCACAAAGTAACTGATGGCGTGGATAGATGCATGGGAGTAAGTGTGTGTGTGTGTGAGTGTGTGGTGGGGGGTTGCTGTATGTTCATACTTGATTGTAGCAATTCAACCTTCAAACGCCAACATGTGCTGCAGCTGACCTGCAGGAGCGATGGATAATTACACCGCGTGACCCCTGCTGACCCCCCTATAGCCTGCTCTGTTTATCAGATTTCACATTTTCTGACGATGTTCCACAGAGAAATCTCTGAGCCATTTGTGAGATGGATTAGATTGCTTTATTGAAGGACCCGTGGGGGGAGGGGGTCGATGGGGGCTTTCATGTTTGTTTGAGGCTGGGAAATGAGAGGGGACAGAAATGGTGTGGTGTAGATGAACAAGGCGGCAGATCAGTATTCCAGACAAAGAACAGGAGCCCATTTCAGACTGGCCACAATGAGACGTTGAGAAACAGGGAATCTTAAGTGAGATCTCCTGATAGATCTCGGACTGAGGCTGAGAAAATTTGTGAAAGGTCATTCTATTAATCAGGATATAAATATTGAAAACCCACTTAGACTTATTAGTAACATTGTGGACATCACTAAGAATGCATCATACCTGCTGTGAATCCCAAATGTTCTAAAAGACATAAGTCATAAATGTAGATTTAGAGATTGAATCACTGTGGCATAAAACTCCCTCTCCAAAACAGTTTCTCTCAGAACAACAGCTGGCTCACTTGACAAGTCTCATGTTTGCAATGTCAATTCTGAAAGATGCAAAAAAAAAAAAAAAAGTATAAACATATGACAGAGGGAATTACAGTAATAATTTGCACATCAGAATTTGATTTCAAAGTTTAAATGCCCATTGAAATATGTTATCATCAGTTATATCAGCTACTTTTGGGGCAATGCAGTTTCTGTAGGATGTGAATTCAGGCACACAGAATGATCCTTTAAATGTATATCTCTCCCACAATCTCTCCACCAATGTAAAGAAACAAAATGGAAAACAAAAAGTCAAAGCTGAGGAACAGCCTCAGTTGAAGTCAGTGCCACACCATAAATCTTGGCCAGGCCCCAGTGAAATTGTGATGGGCATCTGAACAGTGCCTACAAGGCCACAGAAGACCATGTGAAACTATTTTATTCAGTCTATTTTATTCAACAGTTCATCAGCTGCCCTAATGTAAAAAGAAAGATTTGCTCGCGCTTAAATGGCTTTTAATGTAGGAGAGCAGAGTTGGCCTGCCTGGGCCTGGCTGATGAAGATTAGCTGACTTCTTCCATTAGAGGAGGCTGTCTGGTGCAGCCGGCTGAAGTGGCAAGACAATAACCAAGTGCTAATTGTGCGTAACCAGGTCCTTTGCCTTTAGCATGCGCAGTGTGTCTGATTTGTGTGTGTGTGCGTGTGTGTGTGTGTGTGTGTGTGTGTGTGTGTCTGCATGCAGACATCTGCAACAAAGCCGAGGTTGGGAAAGAAAGTGAGAGAGACACAGGAACCCAGCCAACATGTAATCTTTCTGATGATGTGTGATGTTCCCCTACAGTTTTCTGTTTGATAGTGCTTCTTGTAACCTTCAAAAAAACCTCAAAAAGCCTGACAATTTTATGAAACAGACCATGTTAGACTATTCACACAGTTAATTCTGTCATTTTTCATATGTATTCCATCAAGGAGAGACTGTCCAAAAGCATGCTCTCCATCTCCATTTGTATGACTATTCATATCAAAACTGTAGAGACAGACGCAAGAGACCCAGAATTCTTAGAGTGACATGAGGAGGCAGCGGGATGCAGCTGGGAGGAAGCTATGAGGACAGGCTTTTTTTCTGCCTTTGAATGTGGCCATTCAGAAGAGGAATAGACACTATTGCTTTTGGACATGGTACGATAAAATATCATATGAACTAGTTAATTTGAAGGAGACTCGGGCCTTAACTTTCACCACCACAGCAGAGGCCCATGTTCAAACCAGCAGCAGTGCTTTTTCAGATGGTCCATCAAACACTACTGTGATTTTGCAGGAGCTGCACCTGCGGCTCTAGGCTGACACTATACAGTAGTAGTCCTGGATCATAATCACTGTGCTGGGTCCAGCAGGTGTCCCTGAGGCCCTGGTTACTGGTTAAGGGTGATAGATCTCTGATGTGGGATCTTTCTTCAACTATTAGCAGCACTTGGGTTTACCATTCTGCATTGATTCCCTAAATGGTAATTTGACTGGATGCAGGTATGGGAGAGGAGCAGGAGTGTGGTTTACTTACTAACCTCTGATTGCAGAGCTGGCATGCGAAACAGTCCAGGTGGTAGACGTTCTCCTTGGCCCTCATGACCATCTCAAAGGCTGGAATTAGCTTGCTGCAGGCTGCGCAGTTCCCTGTTACACCAAACAACCTGAGCCACCCACATACACACACACAGACACACACACACACACACACACACACACACACACACACACACACACACACAAGAAAAAAAGATATATAATGTAAATATTTTCCCCAAGTCTCAGGATTCAAAGCATACTGCATGTTAGTATCCAGTACAAAACAGTAAGTCTGGGAGGTGAAATACAGGGGGACTGCTATCATAGCCTGACTTGAACCTGTGAGGAAAAATAATTGTGACAACCAAGAACCATAAGTGTATAATTAAAACAGCTGTGGAGGTGCTAAGCTAGCAGTTTCCCATTACTTTCAGTCTTTGTGCTAAGCTGGGCTAAACACCTCCAAGACTTACCTGTCTACAGTGATGAATTTCTCATCTGACTCAATCAAGCATACACAGGTTTTTCCGTAAGTGTTAAAGGATAGTGTTAAAGGACGGCTCCTGTATTCTCACACATATACAAAATTACAAAACCATATACAAAATTACAAAGCCATTTTTTTTTCATTTTCTTGACATATATTTCTAAATATCATACATACAACCTTCAGAAAAATACTCCACCATTAACACCATCACAGATGAAAAAACAACAACCCCCCAACCTGATAACCCAGTAAAATAGTATTTTTTTTTCCTTACTCTTTTTTTTTATTTTAATAAATCAAATCTGTATTTTACTTACTTATTTATTTATTTATTTACTTTTGTTGGTTTTGTGGATCTTGTTACAGAGTACAGGTGTAATTGTTTTCCCACTGACTGATTGCATGTCATTTAATAAGAAAGCTCACTGCTGTCATACATGCTCTGATGACACTGCTGTCATACATGCTTTGATGAAAGCTTCAAACCAAAGAGAGATTTGTTAGTCCCTTAGTTTTAAATAAAACCAATGAAAATGATCAAGGTAACCTTTTTAGTTCCTTTTGTTCTTAATATTTTGGAGAAAATAAACAACAGTTAAACACTTTTTCAAGATGCCATGTCACAATGAATAGAACATACAGTATTTATATTATTATTTTTTGTGTCCATATTTTGTGAACTGAAGGGTATGAGCACAGCACATTTGACCTTTTGAACATGTTTGACTCCACCCACAACTATATCCCACCCTTGATTCCCCTGGTTAGCAGAAATACACAAAACAGAATTACAGGACTACAACTGCTTCTGTTGCTTCTTGGTGGCTCTGAAAATGAGAGTGACAGCTGTCAAAGGGATTGTGGTAAACACACTAACATGAGCTGTTGAGACAGATAGGGTCTCTGAATCAGTCACAAAAATAGGTTGGACAGGGCCGGGCCAGAGTAGCGCAGTAAAAAATAGCAGGGCTGCAGCTTGTGCCATGGAAATAGATGGGACATGGCTAGCAATACTGCCCAGGGAGGATCCTATTATTTCTTCGCCTGCTCCAGGGACATTAATGCGAGTATTCATTAGGGATTCAGGGCTGTTACTACACAGCGACCTAGACCAGGCTAGCAAGGGAGAAAAAAAATCTGATAACGAAATCATATAACAAAATAACCTATTAGGCAGACTTCTTGAGGCACTTTTAGCCGTCGTTGTTAAAATGATAAAACAGCATGCCACTCTCAGAGTCTGTAAGAGATCGCAATCTGATAAATGATCTCAGGGCTTGGGATATGCAGGGTTGTTTATTAACCTTCAGAAAGTATGTTTCCCAGAGGCAAAGGAAGCAGATAGATTGTGCCCTCATGAATACCTACAGAATTAAGGGCCACTGTCAACACACCTTGAGACAATGAAGGATATCTCTTGTAACATGGTAGGTGGGTGAAAACAAAGAGGGCCAATTCGATAGATTAGTGCTGACTTAATTAAAAGAATTATGCCTTTTCCTTTGAGCCATCTAAATTTAGATATATCTGTGTTATCTCTTGTCCTTTCTCTTTTCTGTACAAATGTGCATTGCCGGAAGGCCTTCACATGAAATAGATGAAATGATGATGATCTTCTTACAAAGCAGAGTAATTGATCTAAAAAATCCTCAGAAAAAGAAAAAGAAATGATAGATTTAGTGTGAGATAATGAGCATGAGTGTTTGAGCATAACAGAGGCACTTTGTATGGCAGCTTTCGACAGAGAGTCACAGTGCCGCCTCTCACTGTGCAGGGGCGAGTGTCCTTGTCTTTCAGTAACCTGAATCATTTTCAGATAGCATGCACTCAAGGCTCTGGATTATAAATGATGGAAGGTATTCGTGTAAAAAAGCAATGTTTTAAGCTTTCTGCCTGTCAGCTTGAATCAAAACGGTGTTCTGTTTCACTGTTCACTGTGTCTGTCCACGCTCTTCTCTCATCTCTTGCAAATTTAAGGTGGCCTGCAATGTTGAAAGGGACTGTCACACTACTATGTTCTGAGAAATCCTAGGTAAAAGTCCTTGTACCTGTGACCATACAGTGTTTGTTAGTGTGTGTGTCTACCACTTGAATCAACACCACTACTTTCCTCAGAAACTGATTGATACTGTTGAGGTTAAGTGTCAAACTAAAAAGCCAGAATAAGACCACCAACAACTTACTTAAAGCTTTGCACACTGCGGAAGCCCATACATTTAAAAAAACAACTTTACATCTGAGAGAAAAAAGAGGGAAGAAAAATATAACTTTGCTCTTCATTATTCTGTAAAACACTTAAGGCAAGGAACTTTTGCCCATGGTCTTAAATGAAAACAACATTCAAGACGTCTAATGTTTAAATAAAATCTTAAAATATATAAAATATTTAATACTCAATTGTTAAATTAAAATGCAATATGAGGCATGATACCTTCTACCTTTAAACACGGTAGTGAATGAAAAAATAGCCTGTGTGCACATCATCAAAACTTAATGATAACTTACAAACATGAACAAGTCTTGTCCTGCAGCTTATCATCTTGAACAAGCCACCAAACAAACATTCACTGGGGAAAAGTGCACCGCTAACGGTAGTTAGCAGCTCGATAGCTAGCTGCTCAGCTGCAGCGCATTAAACAGCATGTAAACATACCTGAATATGTCACTTCGGACTCATTAGATGCTGGTTTGGTTGTTGCTTTTCAAAATCCCTGTTAGTGACATGCTGTCTGTCCATGACTTGTACTTAGAGCAGTTTGTTTACTTTGTCTCCGATGAAACATTACATTTTGCAATTAATCCGCAGTTCACTGAACCATATGGATGAACCGTATGGATCACGGATCAACTATATTCCGTTACACCATTATAATATATATATTTAGTCATACTCTATGGCAAAATTGTCAAGTTAAAGAAAATGTCATAGTGCACCACATAGCTCAAAAGATAGATAGATAGAGGATAGTTGTTTTATGCAATGTTATTGCCCCCAGAAATACAAACCTGTAGTGGACACCAACATTCTACCATTTCAAGCTGAGTTATTGGACTAAAAAAGAGATGGTATTTTCGAGAATATTTTTCAGCCAATACATGCATTGATTTTTTCCTACTAAGGAAATGGAATCCATGTAAAAGACCCCCTCAACAAGATAAAACCCTGAAAAGTTGTTTCACTCACTGAAAAATCCCAAAGACCCCCAGGGTTCCCAAACAGAACATCCAAACTCCTGGCTGCTTCTCATCCACTTGTTTGCTGCATAATTCATCCCGTACCTTCCTGTGCTACTTTAACCACTGCTTTAAATGATTAAAAACCACCTCCCAACCTGTGTTGGCTTATGGGAACAATACATACATCAGCTCTTCAAATCAAGCTATATTTTTAGTGTCTCTGACAAGCTGAGTTTAATGTAGTGGCTGATAATAGTCTTCAGAGATTTTCCCAGACTAAATCTGTGGCAGTGCCAGCAAACATCTAGCCAGTCGAGCTTGCTGGGAACTTGTGTGGCAAACACTCTTCAAACCCTCTCCCTGTGGGGGGGGGGGGGGGGGGGGGGGGGGTGGATGGAGCGTACCTGCCACTCGTCTTTCGCCGCTCTGCCAGTTTGATGCCACAAACACTAATGGTTCTCAGGGGAGGAGGCAAATTAAGCGTGGTTTGCTTGTAATGAATTCAAAGGCACAGGCTCCAACACAATCAGAGGATGACACTTTAGAGGCCTTTTGTGCAAGGCCCAGGGCCTGGGACTATATGGATTATAATTGGTAATAAATATATAAATTTCTAATGCATCTCTCTGAGGCTGACAAACATACAGCTGTCTGCTATATAAAGAAGGCTGTTAACTGTGGGACCGCTGAAAAAAAAGAAAACAGAATAACATAAGTATAATAGTGGGCTTGACATACACTTTATATCCATGGCTGACAAGATAGCATGTATATTTAAAGAGGTTGAAGATACAACATGAGATTAAAATTCATGCTTTGGTCAAATCTGAATTTGAAAGAGAATAGCGGCAGTCAGTGTCCAATACCTTGTTTCAGTCAAAAGACATTCACTGTGCATTACAGCCTGGTATGGCTCAGTGATACCTATTTGATGAGAGAAAAACAGACACCAATTAAATTATTCCACAAGGCTTTAGCCCAGTGGACCCCAAAACCCAATCTGAGTCTGCAGGCCCCCATCCCCTGTGGAGAATGCAGGAGTGGTGTCATGCCAATGCTTTTTCTCAGCTTTGTCAGCCTAAATCCAAAATCCAACTCCCCACCCCCAGTGATTAGTGGAGTGTAAGAAGAAATTACATTATATTATTTTGGAATATATACACAGAGCCACAGATACTGTACAAAGACAAACATGACATGTCTGATGGTAAAGTGATTTTCCAAAGCTGCCTCTCAGAAGATTTATGCAATTTTATGTTATAATAACATTATATATATATATATATATATATATATATATATATATATATATATATATATATATATATATATATTGTATATGTATTATAACATGCTGCTGCTGAAAAATGGAACAAAAAGCAGCTTTAAAGAGTAAGTAAATCATGTCAGACAGAAAGGTGCTGCAGCACTGCTGAGACTTTGTGGCAGTTCTGATCACAGCACAATCAGCTTCAATACACCTTTATTCCAATAAAGGTGTATTGAAGGTCCTGTTGCAAAGCTTTGGTTGTAGTTGCCATATACCAGCAACTCAATGTAGCCTGCAGGTGCTTAACCCTCTATAGTGCATTGTTTTTATGTTACTGCCTACCTGCACACCTGTTACTGTACCCTGATACACTCACCGAGTAAGGACAATTTGGTGTTTAAGACAAATAACTACTTTCCTTCTATACCTAATATTACATTTGTCAAAGCATGCCAATACATTTAACTTTCATTGTATTTTGCAGAATTTTTTATGTTTTAAAGATGAAATATTTAGGTGATATACTCAGCTTAAAAAACAGTGCTTTGCTGAGATACACAGCAAATTCTACATTTGTAAATCATGGGAGTTGTAATTTCTCTTGTAAAACTTATGTCTCCCCTTTGACTAAATCTGATTGGAGAGTTAGTTTTGTAACGGCTCCAAAGACTAATAACAGTGTTCACATTTTTAGTCTCCTTAGAGTAGGTACGTGTAAGGCACTGCTCATGAGTGGGAGAGCACAGTGGATCCGTTGATACATAGGATCCATTCATTATTGGTTTGGCTCTGCACATGCGATTTGTTGACAAAAAAAAAAGTAGAAAAAATTGCCAGCCATATCCTTTTACTTTACTGTGTAGGAGAACACTGATTTTTTGTAAGTATGGTTGTGAAAAATTAGAAAAGGTATGTTTTTGTGTTTTTTCAACCAATGCCGAATAGTGCAGACTTGTATGTATATCATCACACCACAGGAGTAACACTGTGGGTTGTAACAGTGTTTGGAGCAATCATTTCATTGTAAGGGATTACATTATAAAAGGATTCCAAAGCAAAGCAATTTTCAATCTCAAAACATGAACTACACCCCCCTCAAACAAATACCACACACAAAACAACATGACGACAGTCCTCAGCACTACAGACACAGGTAAGAAAAATGCTGACACCTTTTGAAAAACTTATGTTGTGACCTGTGGCCTGTGTTTTCCTGTACCTATGAAAACTTTTCAGGGTGTTCTGTGTAAATGTGGTTTTCAACACTGTGAGCAACACAAACAAAATTCCTACTAAGATTGTCTCAGAGACAAACCTGGACAAATAGAGAAAGTGTTTTTGCTTTTTGTTTTATTTGTGTGAACTCAATGCTTAAAAGTGAACGAGTGCCTGAATGTTGAAATACTGCAAAAGGTTTGGCCAAGAGGATCAATCAAGTCCTCCATCATTCACCTGACCAGGTAGTTCAGCACTATCAAGGGCAAAAAATGAATTTTTTGGGGTTAATCGATTTAACTTGGGGGGATACCAGTGCTTCCAGTATCCGTTTGAAATTCCATCAGCGGTTTGCTTTCCTCTTCCCTCCCCCCAGTCCCCATTTCTTCCATCCCTCCCACTACTTCAATTGCTCCAGCCTCGGCATGCATTCATCAGCTGCCGGATTAGAATTTGTTTCCTCACAAACCATTGATCATCGGCCTATTACTAGGCAAATGACAGTTAATTACCCACTACATTAACCACCGGGACCCAGGGACCGACTCCCTGTGCCATCAGTCAACATGATGAATGTGGCAAGTTCAGTAATGCACGGCCGTTCCCTCGTCCGCCTGCCACACTGAGAACAACCCCTGGATCTCACTTCCAGGCACCCAGGGAAAATCTATGGCAATCTGCATAATTACAGGCTCAGGGTTAATAACAGACAAATGATTTGTTGCATCTTAACATAGGGTTTTTTAATGGGATTGTGCTTTGTCCATTTGATGATCCACCCTGGCTGGAGCCATGCTGGTGTCCCACTTGGAATTTAATCACAGTGAGGAGAAGCTAAAGTTTGGCTGTGCAACCATGGACCATAGAAAGGAGAAAAAAATCATACTCATACATAATGCAACTCTGAGTTCATATTTGATCATCTGGTTTGCCTGTTAAAGCTTCATCTCAAGAAAATCTTAGCAGTAGCAAGACAACAGAACAGGGACTCCAGAAATCCAAGGTGCTGATGTGAACTGTGGTGTTTCGGGGGAGACAGTTAAGGGTGGCAGATGTAATCAGACTCTTGCGTCCCTCAATTTAGTCCCCCCTGCATGTGTGATTGTCAGTGATTAAACAACTCTTGGGGCAAAATTATTTCAATTACTGCGGTCATGACCTGGGAATTGTCCCTGGGATAAGATTTTCCTCCTTGAGTGCCCCGACTTGCCAGGCTGCCGGCTCTATCAGTTCTCATCTGCACCTGGACTCTGATATCCTAATGATGAATTATGGCCTGCTTTCTGAGAGACTGCCAACCATACAAAGGAACATTCCCCTGAACTGTCAGCTTGAAGAGCAGCCACAAAGTGCTACCTAATTAGCTCCTACAGAAACTTCTCGAAAAGGTTGAAAAACACTTGCCATTCCGCATCATATGTCTGAAACTGTGAGAACAGATAAACTATTGGTCATTGTCATGTCCTGCACTGCTACCATTAGTTTTATCCACAGTGAGAGCATCTGCAAATCTTTTGAAAATATCATCAAAATCAAACTATCTCTTAAATTAATCCCCTACATCTACTCAGTTTCTCTGTCCACAAATGAGAAATAACTATTTAAAAAACAAGCACAAGTAAGCAGAAAAAGGCTTTCAGCACAGGTTTTTGGCAGTGCTGTGTTTGGGTCTATTTTGAAGAGGGTGTATGATAGATTGTGACCCCCGCAGGGGCCAGATGTGCAGTTCGATAGGCACTTCCCTACGCCAACCCACCTGCAATACCAAGCTGGGTGCCAGGCTGTGGCACACTAGCCCTGCAATTATCTGCACCAAACATGCACAGTCCCACGAGTCACTGCACTTCACAGCTAATTTAGCAAATCTCCACAAGAGGGGACAGTCCAAAAAATAATCTGTCCAGGCGACTGAATTGGAGGCATTTTAGTTAAAATGAAACTACTAGAGTTGTGTCCTACATGGAGACAAAATGATGGCCTGATTATTCAAGAAAAGTGAGAGAAAAGCAAAAAATCTGCCAGTGCAGTGAGAATATGTCAGTCTTGTTTCTAGAAAAATAAGTATGTATATTTTGAAACAAACAATAATTTGACAGGTTGCCATACTAAAGTCAAGAACAATTGTAGTAGCATGGTTTTGGAAAATACTGAAAGAGAATAAATCAGTATGGTAGTGCAGTACTTGTCAGTGCCCTGGCAGGTTTGTTAACTTGTTTTAAGAAAGGGATACTATAAAGGCTTTTAATGCTTTCTGACTTCCTACTCTGTCTGTGGCACTTAGCTCCAAGCTTATTGGTTCCCCCAGAAGATGTAAATCTTCAAAAACAGCTCATAAATACATTTTCTTTTTTTTAAGACTCAGTTATTTCCTAAAACAGCTGATCACTGATATTTTTTTTTATCAAACATGATTAAAACAGAGGGAAACAGTGCATTTGTCGGGGACTATTTTCAGCAGTGGATTAATCCACATTTGGTGCTCCAATGAGTATTTCTGGCAGCAGGACAGTATGTGTGGGATGGAGTCAAAATAAACTAGTGTGAGTGTCCATGGTAATAAAGGTACATTTCACTCAGTGAATCAGTGTGGTTCACTGATTTGTTTTTAATAGTTTTTGGATGACAATAGAGTTTTATGACACAGAGGAATGATATATCAGGGTTTGATACACACACAATACTTGTAAGTAGATCAATTCATTGTTGGTTTAGAGCTGCACGGGGCATTTGTGACAATTAAACAAATATAGAATATCACCAGACTTATCTTTAAGAATTCAATTAGGGACAAAAATGATTTGTTAATAATAAGATTTTTACCATGTGAAACTTGAATAAAAGTAATGTTTTAGCCTCATAAACTCTTTCTAGTTTATATCTCAACATACAGAAATTCAACTGCATGCTCTGGGATTAAATGTATTCATCACTCTGAGTTGGTTTCAATTCTTCAGTGGTACAGCTGCTTTATTTTGATATTGAACATGACAAAAGGCTACTAAGAGCTTTGGTTAATAGCTTTCTCCCAAATCATAAAGGCTATACTTCATGTGCAAGCTAAATGACATTGTCACCAAGGGCCTGTAATTTTTTTCCATCAAATGACATTCCTTCTGCGCTTTTGGGAAACAAAACAAAGGTACCCCACTCTTGACCTCTCCTCAAGGAAATGTGACCCCTCTCATCGGGACAATTAAGCACTGGGTGGAAACAGACCCTCCAGTATGTGTGACCCTCCTTCAGACTCAATCACTCACGATTAACTGGCACCCAGTTTGACCCCTTAGCATTTCCAGATTACATGTGAAAAGCCCAATTTAATTACAGGAAATTCAGAACACATGCATTTGTGAGCTCGGGCATTATTGGCGAGGTAATTGCTAGACGTGTGAAGTGAATTGTGGTGTTGGGAGGTTAATGGTAGCCAAGCTTTCCTAAGCACAACATAACAATTATAGGGTGCTTTCAGAGCTTTTAACATCTATGTGCCATCTCATTAAACTGCAAACTGAGGTGGAAGCTGCGGAGATAGACACAAATTTCTTTGCATCATATTATCTGCCATTTGAACCTTTAAGAGACACAGAAAAATATAATGTATGATTGAGAATTTAGAAATTATACTAACTTCAAGTTAGAACATGCACAAAACATAGCCAGCAGCCACCTATTGTGGTTTGTGGCTTAAGAGGGTCCAAACAGCTGCTCTGGTTTGTTTCATTTTGTAAAATTAAGTAATTTTTGGACAAATATCTGATGGGGAGCTCAACAATTCCACTCTCCCTAAGCAGCCAGAGCTGACACATATTATTACACCTCCATATCTGCATCTAGAAGATGTTGGCTTGACATGTGGCCCATCAGGTGAAATCTGGCTGATTGACATGTTGTTGAAACACTGACATGGATAGGGATATTATAAATATTCCCACCGCTGCCTCCAACCCAACCCTCACAAGCTGTCAGCAGTAATATCTTTTCATATTCATTCCATTTTCTTATTATCCTATCAGCTAGATGTCAGAGGAAATATGTGAACAATCTGCCGTCAAAAAAGGTCAACATTTATTCCCTGACAGTAAATCTTTAATAAATATTGTAGCGTATTCTTTCCATCAAGGAAATTGGTGGAAAGTACAACCTATCTAATTCTCATACACTCCCAGGTCAGCGTTGTTAATTAATTTCCTTAGCTTTAACACAGTTAAGTGTATAAAGAGATACTTAATAAAGGTTCTTCTGATTACGGGACAAAGTCCAAGTTTTTTTTTTTAGGAATACAGTGACTGAAATCATAATATTCATGTTGTTTCATCACAAGTTCCCAGAAGCCAAAGTGACGTCAGATTTTCTTCTTTCTCTGTAAGACAAAAAGTCCAAACCCCAAAAGATTTAATTAACAATTACAATTAAGAAAGCAGCAAATCCTTGCATTGAAGAACCAGAGGATGTTTATCATTAATCAATTGCTGCTGATTTTTTCTTCTCAACTAATTAAGTAAGTGACTAATTGTTTTCAGACCTAAACAGCAATATAACCAAAACATTTTAAAAGCTATTTACATTTATGTGTAATCCTACTTACTATCACACTCATTTTCATTAATTCCACATGATCATAGATAATGTTGTATGTTGTATTTTACTGACTCACAATTATTTGATTCAGTTATATCTTTTTATGAGAATATTAGGATTATACTTTGTCAAATGTACATGATAAAATAATAATAATAATAATAATAACAAAAATAATAATAATTAGTAGTAGTAGTAGTATTACCAATCAGATGGTTAGGGCAGCCTGTACATGGCCTGACAGACCACAAAGTGTTTGTTGATGCTTATAAAGCTTGTATAAGCTACCTTCTAA
Source organism: Thunnus albacares (assembly GCF_914725855.1). Lineage (NCBI taxonomy): Eukaryota > Metazoa > Chordata > Actinopteri > Scombriformes > Scombridae > Thunnus > Thunnus albacares. The sequence continues at coordinate 25,810,730 of NC_058128.1, read as the reverse complement.
ACTAGAGTGTAAGTGCATTTTGCTAAGCTCCTCTCAGTCAGAGGACACTGTTTAGAGAGATTTTAGTGAGGAAATAAAACTGTAACTGAAACTGGCAGTGGATGGACAAAACTGGGATTTTAGCATGTCCCCCCCCCCATGTAAATGATGCCCTTCACAGATATATTTGAGTCCCTGACACAGTGATCTTACTCAGTGTAAGGAATAGGGATGAAAGCAAATTAACCCTTTAATCAATACATTTTCTTCTATACAGTGGAATATCCACATCACTAAGTATCAAAAGCAGCCCTGCTTTATGAGTGACTACATCTGGGTATCACAGTGTGGCATTATGGACGGGAACACCTACATTTCCAGGGGTGTAATGGCTCTTTATTGTAAAAATGTGGTGATGAGGCAAAAATGTGTGAAAATGAAGCCAGGCAAGCTGTGGAACAAAGGAAATGTTGCTAATGAATGGACAGAGTGCAGCCAATTAACTTAATGAGAGCCTACAAAAGCCTCAGGTCTGGCCAAACCCAAATATGTGAAACCATTAAAGTCTGAGAAGCTTTCTATAGCACTGAGGTAGACCAACTTCTAAGAGTTTATGTTAGGAGCAGCCAGAGGAGAGCTGCTACATCATTAGCAAGAAAGAATGACTAAGGCATCACTATTAAGACGACTTGTCCTGTCAGACTGGGGAAGACAAACAGAGGACAAATGTGCTTTATATGTCAGCAAGTGACAAGTGCTGTACTGACATGAGTTTTTAAATGTTATAAAGATTCTTGTGTCAGTATTCCTTCACTGAATCTGCTCATCATTGCTTTTTTGTCCTGACATTCAACATCTTTAAAGATACACCTGATTTTGCTATTAACCCCAACTCCCAAACTTCCTAACTTGTGTTGCGTTTATAAAAATGTTTGACTCCATTTCTACGTGATCTGTATCTGGATATATTCTTGTGTTCTCATTGCTTTGAATCTGCTCACACTGTGTTCAGACTCAATATGAAATACATTGCATATACACTGATCAATACCACACTAGGGCTGCCTGATTATGGCAAAAATCATAATCACTATTTTGGTCAATATTGAGATCACGATTATTTAACACAATTACTTATTGTCTCACAGAACAGACACACTTCCATTTTTTTTAAATGTATAATCCATAATCACACATGCGAGTGACATGCATCTCACAGAGATCCCCCGCATTTTTTTAAGCTCCGAGTCTGTTCCTGTCGCGTTTAGTGAAGCATAATCTGCACAGACAGCTGTTTAAATCACACAATTATCCTACTGTATATGTGTTTTGAACTTATTAACAGTATCTACATTGATTGATCAAGGCTCCCAGTCTATCTGTGAGCTGCCTGTTTCACTACAAGCAGATTCCCCTCACTTGCTACGGTGGGCGGGGAAATAAAATCAATCAATCAATAAATACAAACACTGTTGATTTCTTCCCATGGAGCGAACATGAAAACTATTTTGGTTCAGTAAATTTCTGCTGTCAGTCAGCCTGGTAAAGGCAGTTTGTCTAGCCACTGTCCTCTCAGCTCACCAAGAGTTGCAGCTGACAGACAGCTGCTTTTGTGGACAGAAACGCTGAACGCAGGTTGGAGTCAGTGTGGATTAAACAGTTAAAATGCGTTTACACGCCGCTCACATCTCACTTCATATGTGGATTCCCAGTGAGAGTGAGTTTGGGCTTTTAGGGAGGGGTGAAAGCGCACCGCTGTAAAGGAAAGGGGTGCGCTGTGATTTATAACACAAGAAAAAACGAGAGCCTCATTGCAAGACAGAATGCAGCACAATAATCTTTTTTATCTCGATTATCTTGTTTTCATAATTGTTGGAAGCCAAAATCGTAATTGAAAATAAAATGTGATTACTCGCCCGGCCCTATACCACACTCAAAAATGAAGTGACTGACAAAATTATCTTAACTCAGCATCACCCTTCTAGCTTTTTCTGAGGCTTTAAACAACCTCTCACAGTCTTCTTCAGCAAATAGAGTTTGCTCTGAGCAAACTCATCAAGAATGAACTTTCATGCCCTAGTGATTTTAGTAATGACAGTTCTATATATTTGCAATTATTTTGTATCACCTTTTGTGTAAGCTGTTTCTTTGGTATCTGTTTGTTTAATAAATTCAGTCTGACATTCAGTGGTCAATGCTGTGGTGTTTTTGCTCAGTTGCCAAAATTTTGTCTCCAATTCTGATGCTAATTGATTAATGCAGTTTTTTTTTTTTTTCTCCATTTTTATTACAAATTATTTAATTTAATTTTCAGAGTTGTTATTTGAGGTGTGATGTGTTGTGAGGTCAGCTGGCAGGGAGGATTTCTGCAGCTCACCACCTCTGTCTGTGTGCAATATAAGTCTGGCTCTCCCACCCATTGATCAGGCCTTCTTAATGCAGTGGAGGTGGCTGAGAAATCACCAGACTGACACATGGACGCTGCTCTGACAGCATGGCTGCAGATTGCTTTGATTGCCTCTTTAGCATTTCACAGATTAAAAGCATATGGAAAACTGGTGGAAGGTGCAATCAATGTAGCAGCGGCCCCTCTGCAGTCACTGCTGTGTGTTCCCAGCCTCTCACCACCATGTGCTCAGATATACATCAGATATACAAGACGCAGGCAGGACCTCAGCCACACATTGATTCTTTTAAACCCCCCAAACCAATTATAAATTGGATGTCTTCTCAATAATGAGTCTTTGTATTGATTTCACCGGACTGATTCCTTCTTACAGATGTCTTTTAATTTTGCTTAGACAAACATCACGAGATGATGGTTTAAAAACAGATGAAGCAAACGGTTACATTAAGTCTGCAAATGTATATTTGGCACCTTCTGTACGAGTATATACATCTTGCATCAGCCAGCACAGACAAAGTGATGCAGGACTGGATGTGCCAACGCTGTCAAATAACTTAATGAAGTTGTTAATTCCTTTGCTGAGCGACTTGTTTGTCGATGTGCCCTGGCCAAAGGCAAAGCAGTGTGTAGCATTAGCATTTTTCTCTTTTTTGGCTTCCTCATGAATAAATTGGCTGTTAAAATTGCCAAATTTACATCTTATTTTACACAAGCATAGCACAGCGACTGGCGTGACTTGGTTAAGCAAGGCGGGTTCTCTCCTTCCTTATTGTGGCATGTGTTATCTGAGCGATTCAGGTTTGACCCATCACAAAGCATCACATTCCTCCATTCTGAGCCCTGTGGTTATCATTGAAGAGAGTGCAACACTGAAAACATCATATTATGTTTTCAAAGCTTTTGTACTATGAAAACAACAAGGGCCTGATAAGGAGTTTTCAGTGCTCTCCCATATGATGGTTTACAAAAGGCTTCTACCATAGCATGCTCTCATCAAGTCAGCACAGAATAACTTGACCAGTGCCTGATCACTGTAGAGATCTGGTTGCCGTACAGCCTAGGAGGCAGCGATTGGATTAGGACTGGGTGTGTGTGAATGGGGGGTGGTTGCACAATAGTGTCTGGCAGTTCCGCTAGGCCGCCCACTAATTGAGAAGTCGCTCAGGGGTTCAGCGCAGGCCTCACAGCTCTGCCTATACCATCCAAATAACGCCTGTAAGTGAGGGCTGACACCAACCAATCAGCATTTTCAAATCCTGTTTTCCAAAGTGCTGCCCCCGCCCCCATCCACCCCTCACTGTTCTAACAGCTGCAGCCAGCTCCAGTCTCCCTGGCTAGTGCTCGTCTCCACGTCCTCCTCTCCTGCACCCCCATTTTTATCTCCATAAAGGCCTCATTAACCAGGGGTGGCACAGAAGGCCTGGCTGAAGCCATCCACACACACCACCATATCTACACACACCACCACACTAATTGCTGGCAAGCTGAGCTGACTGACTGCAGCTCAGGTTCAGTGTAATGCATGCAGAAGAGCTGCTTCCATGCTTCCATAATAGAGTTTGACTCCATCTTACACACTTCCATTTACAATTTTATGGTTTCGAGGTGAGGTAACCTCCTTCATGTGAAACACCAACTCTGACACAAGCAAACTGCATGATAACTGCAATCATTGACAATGTCCACATTGTTTCAGCAAAATTCAAATGTACAGATTTTTCTGTCAGAAACTAGCAGAGTACACTGGGATAGGAATAGGGCAGTATTTACGTTATTTTTAGGTAAAAGTATAAATAACATACCATAATGTACAGGAAAAATCCTGCATTATTTTTTTACTTAAATGATAATTCTAATTTATTCCAACTTTGGTCTTGTTTTCCATTATTTCTATCAGTAATAGTAACACTGATCTGAGAGAGAGGGAGATCTGAACATGGTGACATCACTACAAAGAAGTCCAACTATTAAAAAAAAAAAGAAATCTGCATGAAAACCTACAGTCTTCTCTTTACTTCCTGTACGTAAACTCATCTGGGTCGTGTTGAGGCTTCAGCCCTACCTCGAACATCCCCAGTGAGTGTGTGGAGGCTGAGCCCTGAGTAGAGAGGATGGAGGGAAAGAGATGAAACTCACTGTCTCCCTGAACCTGCAGCAGCAGCCCCACATCACCCCAAGCCTCATTGGCCTCAGCTAATCCCAGACCAGTGCACTGGGGTCTGAGTTGCTCTCAGCCCTATACTGGCTGGATCTTTACTGAGCTGGTAACTGCTGTGTTTACACAGACACCTATACATATAGACACAGAGGTTGAAGGTCATTCTAGAGGGGGAGTGTTTAACTAACAGGTGCTCTCTCTCTCTCTCTCTCTCTCTGTCCTCCATCTCTCTGTATCTTTCCCTCTTCTTCTTCATTCTTTCAATCCATCCTCTTTTCAACAGGCACAAAGCCAGACCCTTGTCTGTTGTCATCTGCTCCGGCAGGCCCCATTAATCATGGCAGCATTTGATCCCACCCGCCACAACACATCTGCTTTTGTCACTTGGAGCTATTTAGCATCAATAGTTAAAAAACAGAGAAGTGCAGGTTCACAGGGGAGACTGTCTTCTTCCCTCCAGACATCAGACAGGTTCCACCTTGCCCTCCACCACACTCAACTTTCCAGAGGTGAGGTGGCCTCTTTTTTCTTTTTGGACTGACTATGAGTGTGTGAGTGCATACAGGCTGAAAACTGTGGATGCTTCCCAAACACATAGCCCTGAAACAAAACAAGACCAATGTGTGCCGAAGCCTGTTGGGTGGAGGAGGGGAGGGGGTGCTGCATATCACTGTGTGTCAAACAGCAGGGCAGTTATCATGCTCTCACATGCCTGCAGAGAAGAGGTGTCAGCCAAATATGTGGTGGAGCTGCAGCCAGCCGTGTGTTCCAGGCAAGGCATAGGGCCCGTGCTGCAGAGGCAGTGACCACGGAGGGCCCTTTACTCACACACACAATATTAAACATGACAATGGAAACAACACATGGAGACTGCTGCAAGCTATAGAGTTCAGCAGTGATGCAACTAAAAAAAAAAGATAATTCCTTCTTTTTCTTCCACAGGATCCTATAATGAGCACTCAACCCCTGACAACCAGTGGCATATACATCCTTTTTTTTGCCATTTATCATTAAAAACTGATGTAGCATTGTTTAAACTAACATTGTGTTGTCAAGATCAAGTCATGATCCCAGTTTCAAAAAGGTACCAAATACTGACAGGACACATTTTGGGAAAATGTGAGTCTGTTCTCACAACAAGGCTGCAGCTATCACCAAGGTCATGTCCTCAGTATCGTGCTGGGGAATTTGTTTTTTTAAAGGTTTTTTAACAGTTTAAAATGTCTTTAAATCTGATTGTTTAAGACAAAAAATGTTAATTGATTTAAAATATATAATCCATTATATGTACTTTGCACATATGTATCCAAATACTTTTGCATGCTACAGATATTTGCACTAAACTTTATCCAAACTACTGCACTAAACTCTCAACATTCCTGGTATCTTTGCACACTATGTACATTTAACTCATTAAACAGAAACTTACTCCCTCTCTAAACTTACTTAGATATATTGTTTTGTGTATTTGTGTGTTTGTATATTGATGTATAATGTTCATATACAAATATTTATATTTGTTTCTATTACACATTTTATTAAATCCTAATCTTAAATGACCTGATCTCTCAAATTTCCTTATTTTGCTGTACTATCACTTGCACCAAAACAAGTTTCTTGTGCACATGTGATATTTTGAATCAAGTCTGTTTCTGCAAATAAATAAATTAATTAAATGAAAAAAGGTTAAATAGAGTTGGTGGCTAGTCAAAAAATTCTTCAAGAGGTGGGATGTCACCAGGTGGATTTAGATTCATGACCTCAGTGTTATCCTGGCTACAACAGAAAAAAAATCATGTTAGTAATTTTTCATGTTTTGCAGGCAAGGATCTCTTGTAGTCATGTGAATAATGGCTGTTGTCTCTCAGAAGCAAAGGTTAAAAGTTGGAGATTTGGGTGAATGGTTGAACATACAAAATAATGATGATTTCCCTTTCCCTAACCTTAACCAAGTAGTTTTAACTGTCTAAACTAGGGCTGTAGTCTCCTGGTCGACCGGTCAATTAGTTGGTTGATATGCTCTCGTCTGACCAAATTCTCAATGATTGAATAATCGCCATATTACTTAAGTACAACATCAATAGCCTTCCAGGATTAATTCATTATCTCCTGTGCCGGAAGGGACAGACTAACAAATTATTATAAATTGTACCTGTATTCAAAACACCCCTGTTGTTTTACAACTTTGAACTCGCCCAACCTAATGGAGACTGCTGGGTCTAACTGTGGATCTAAGTGTACTCAATGTTTACTGAGTGTTTACTGAACATACTAAACATTTACTGAATCACTGTTTCTCCTATAAGTATTACAACAAGAACCCCTGCCAGACAAAAAAAAATAAATAAATAATGCCAAAAATAAAGCCAAATATCCATTAATTCGGAAATCAATAGCGTTTGCGAGCCTCTGTGCAGTGTTGTTCCGAAATGTGAGTCAACCTCTGTGTTGTTGCCTGGGAAACTCTTGGTAGTGTAGCTCCATTAAGGAATAGGGCAGTGCATAATATGTATAAATCATATGCTATGGCATTCCTAAGCCTTGGCATTGATTCTACAGGTCTCTGGAACTCTTCTGGAGGATGTTTTGATGATGATGGTGGACAGCACTGTCAAACATGTCCAAAGTCTCCCATAGGTGTTAAATTGGGGTGAGATCTGGTGACTGTGAAGGCCATAGCATATGATTCAGATCATTTTCATACTCATCAAACCATTCAGTGACCCCTCGTGCCCTATGAACTGGGGCACTTCCATCAGGATAGAAATGTTTCATCATAGGATAAAAGTGAACAACTTTGTATTTATTTGCAGTGACCCTTCTCTCTAAGGGGACAAGTGGACCCAAACCATGCCAGCAAAATGTCCCCCACAAAGCACAACAAAGCCACCAGATTCCCTCACTATTGGGGTCAAGCATTCAGGCCTGTACGTTTTTCCTTTAATTTGTCATCCATCTATATGTGTGATATTACCAAAAAGTAAAAAAAAAATTCCTCAAAGACGAAACTGAAGGAGAAAATCAGAGTTCAGAGTGTTAATTGTGGCTACAGACAAAGCATAATCACTTAAAATACACTTTTCCTTAACAATTTTAACTAAAGTCTTAAACATTTTGCTTTTTCTCTTACAAAGAACTTCCCACATAGCAGATTAAAAATGGGCAATACTTGAGACCAAAACCTCTCCTTAATCTGTAAAGCCTTGCCTAAGAGGAAAAGGGATATTAATATATGCATGGAAATGACCTGCAGCACTCCCCATAAAGAGGGGCCAGCAAAGGTCAAATAGCCTCCAAACTGCACTTGAGTTTAATTAAAAAGACAAAGAAGAGCATAATTTTGGAGTGGACAGGCACGATTACTGTTCAGTGAGAAGGAGAGCTGGGCTCAGGCTCTTTCAGCAGGCCCATGCTCCCCTTCCCATAAGGCATAGCGCCATCTTCTCATCCCTTTGATGTGAATATAGACCATTTATTAGGGCCATAAAGGTTAATCTGGAAGGAGAGAGGATATCAAATAGTTGGGATGAGCAGAGAAATCCACATGAGCAACCACTGTGGAGGAAAGTTAAATTTAGCCTGAGTCCAGTCAGCAGGTAATGGAGTTACCAACATCAACTTCTACACTGTTTGAAAATTAAATGAAAACCTTGAAAGAAATTTAATGCTGACACTTTGGTGCCCGTGACCAAAGTAGGGCATGGTGGGCTTCAAACATTTAAAAGGCTTGATTTGCTTGAATGAATTTAACGCAATACGAGTCAATATTCATTACAAAGAGGTCTGCCTGGTCAGAGGGGGTTCATGACTAGGACAGTCACATGATTTACAATATTACAAAGCATCAGGAGATGATGGATGTGTTCAATTGCACAAAGTAACTGACTCAATGAATTTTTCATTACCCTGGTTGATATGTTTGGGACACTGAATTAGATAAGCCCACTGATGAAACACAGAGCTGAGGCTGTGTATCAGCCAGCCCTCAGGGCCATACAGGAGAGAGCAGACTCATAGGATCTCTATGGATAAATCAGTGTGCTCAGTTTTACATTTACATTTATTAATTTGGCAGACGCTTTTGTCCAAAGTGACGTACAAATGAGGTACGATCCAAGCCATAGTAGATCAAGGAGAAACCATGTGCTTTGCCAAGGTTGTAGGTGCATGAAGTAACACATAGATGCATAGCAAATAATAATTACTTTTGTTGAGCGATAGATAGAGATGGATGGACAGAGATCAAGAGAGAAGGTTTTGGGTGGATTGTACATTTTGTTGCCCATGTGTATACTTAAAGATACCTACACTATGATGACTGAAGCACAGGCTATTTTGAGAGGTAGTGGCCCACTAGCCTCATGTTAACACTGAAATTCAGTTTCCTGTTTCTACAGGAAGTAAAGGTGGAGGGCAACAATGTGCTTCTCTATATATTCCAACTTGGGTCTTATTTTCTCATTTTGGCAAAAACAACAATATTTTGTGAGTGCATTTATTACTGATAGAATTGACTGACAAAACTAATAACTAATAAAATATGTGAGTAATACAAACTAGAGAGTGACAGCAATATCTTAGAGGACACAGAAATATGTATGGATATGTATTATGTTATTTTATGTGAATTATCCAGTGACTCACCTGATACACTATTTTGTTTTTAGCTACACAATCTTCAATTCAGGAATTCAACATTTTATATGGGCATTTTATTTTAAGACTGAAAATTTTCACTCTTCTCCATTTATTTGCATGGCTTTGACCAACTGACTGTTTGTGGTGAGTGTGTTAATGTACCGCAACATATGCACAGAGTACATTGTGGTGTGTAAAGTCTTGGAATAAGCATGTTTGTCTTTTTTACTCCAACTGAACCATTTTCAGATCATCACCTAATGATTTGCACTGCCAAGGATGAATTTTCATCTTTTCAGATTCACTCATGTCTTTGCATCGACTTTATATGAAATTGCACTGCTTCTAAAATTGCACTCAGCCTGAACACACCATAACTTTTCCTTCATTTCATCTAGCTGAGAAAAAAAAGTAAAACATGACTAATCTTACCCACCTCTTTCCTCTGTACCTGGATACTTTTTATTTTACATAATATAAAGTACATCACAGCAATTATAATAGAAACATTTTAAAGTGGATTTGCCCTGAAGTCTATGTGTGTCATTGCCATGATGATACAAATTCTCTAACTTATGTAGTTGGATGGTGAGTGAGAATATGTGAGCCCAGTGACACCTCTGGTTAAGATGTCGGATCTCAATCCTTAGAGAATTACATAACTCTACCAGGAATATGTGGCTGTGAGAAATCAATACAAGAACAACAACTGGCACAAAGTGAAGGCTGCACAAAACACAGCCCACTCTACTGCTGAACCATTACAGTAAACACCATTTCAGCTAGTGTGAGCTGTCTGTTCACCTCTGAGTAATCACTATCATCTCACCTTCTGCTCACACTCAACAACAGGAGAATCCACACTGGATTTTATGATAGTCACTCATATTTGTAGCCAGGTAGAGTGGACCCTGACACTAAATCCCAGGAAAGTACCCACAACAATAATGTTGATCTAATTAAAGGACAGAAAACAGAGGTGCTGCTGCCGTCTATCCTCAAGCTGATTACCAGGAGATATGTTTCCAGGCTAGTCTACAGTGTATAACTGCTTAATGCCATGCCTTGACTTTTACCAATGCACACATGATATTATAGAATCAGTTGATAATGCTCCCGGACGATTTAAATTCAGGCTGCTCATTTTCCTTTATGAAAGCTATAAAGATGCATTAGAATGACCATGTTATCCACATAAGCATAACAAAATATGACACAGCGATGTGACAAAACACTTGAACAATTCAAATTCAAATTACCGTCCATTCTCAGATAGTCAGACTTAAAATTCTACTTTGAATCAGAGTAGTCATGTGCACATCAACAAACCCTCAGTGGGTTTGGGTACAAAAAATAATCAAACTGCAATGCCAGGGGTACCCACACATTAAATCAAAGCCCCCTTTTATTTTATTTTGGAACGTTGTGTCCAACTATAGGCCTTCCTCAGCCAAATACCCACAATAAGGAAATAAGGGGTATAACAAAATGACCATTGACATCATAATCATCAACATTCATATGTTTTACCAAACAACAATACATCTCCAGTAACACAATTTATATTCTTAGGAGGCATAAATGTATATTTTTTTTCTTAAGGATTCACAAGTAACATCAGAGGCAGTGGCAGGTGAGACATCAGGTACAGGGGTGCAGGAAGATGTGTCTTCTCTAATATAATAATATGAATTGGGAATGAAAAAATTACAGAAACACTTTACCGAAAATTCTTTTCACTTATAATATTCTTATAAGTCCATAACTGTATTCTGAGTCCCCAAATAATTCTACTTTGCCATCTTTTCAATTGTTGATACACAGCTTCCTGCACAGATGTTTTACATCACAAGCCTTCAATTAGGTCAAAGGGCACAATCTCTTCCATTAGTAAGTTTTTAATGTGAAACATCAGCAGGACAGGTGGATAGCTTTACACTGAATAACAAAATGGCAAAATAGTTCTTAAGTTTCTAGTTATTTATTATCATCTGTAGTTATTTACTTTTATCTGGAGGGAGAGCAGATCTTCTCATGGATAAACACTGATACGAAGATGAAGAATATAAAAAATACTGAAAACAATAAGAAAATTGTTTTAGTGGCTAGTCAAATTTTTATAAAATTTATGCCACGCACAGTACAGAACTGACAGCTGTAAATCACCGCCTAAACTTTCCTTAACTTTTCCTAAACTAAAAACTATATTCCTTAAGTGAAATCATTTGTAGAAAAAAAGAAAGTAGCTTTTGTACACAGTACTGTTCATCCATTACTTACAGTAAGTAGTTACATTATTGCTCTGGGCATATGTCAAGCTGTATATCAGTGGTAGACAATACGGCTGAAAAAAATATTTCTAAGAGAGGATCCACTGGGATTCACAGAAATCTAATTGTTAACAGAATAAACAATGCAGGAGTTTTCCTCAGACAATCTTCTATCATCCCTTTCACTGTAACAGCCTGAACCATCAGACTCTCCACTTACTGACCGTGTGGGAGGAATCGCTGCAGCAGGACACATCTCAGTTCCTTTCAAATCCCAAAAACAAACAAGAGAAAGTCATGCAGCAATTTTAGGCCTTAACACTGAGGCATGAAAATACAAAGCTACAGTTCTGATAGCTGCATGGGGAAGATTACCCCATTCTATTCCTCAGCACAGATCAAATCAAATCATAACATAACCACTCTGTGAACCTTGACCCCACCAGAACCAATTTCATTTGGAGAGACTGGAGAGGTGAATTGTGCCATGGTGTTGAGGACATTAAAGCAGGATTTCTGATGCATACAAACTGAGTGAGGTCTAAAGAAACCTTATGAAAAGGTTAGAGGGAAGATACAGTGGTCACATATTTCCCTTGCTCAAAAGAAATATCTAAGAGAAACAGGAACATGTGGGATTCAGATATGTGAGCCATGCTGTAAAGCAATTTCAGGGTGCAAAATACTTGAGGCAACAAATCCATGGTGGCATCTACTGTATTTACTGGTAAGTGGAGACATGTAGACCATGCTTTCACACCTTAATTACTACCACTGTATTTTACCAAGACTACACTGTTGTACTGCACTGCTAAAATGGCTATAAAACCACCATGAATTCTACTAACTGGAGATGTCTCATAATTTGACTCGTGATTAGCATTTCTCTCATTTTCATCTCCGCTCCTCCCAGTGGCTCTGTGCTCACCAGCCATCTGAATTTAACGCTGCCATCAGATGTTTAACGACAGGTGCAGGGGTGTGGAGAAAAGACAGAGAGAAAGGGTGTTGAAAGTTATAGCCCCGACCTATTCATATTCTAATACCTACAGCTCAGTGGTAAAGGTATGCTTAAAAGCGCCAGGTGGTGAGATCTTAATTTTTCACAGCCAAAAAATGTGGCTGTACGGCTCTCCCCTCTCCCCCCCATGCATTACTCTTGCTTTAAGCAGCACATCTCCTCAAGGGGAAGGGGGTGTATTGTTTTACAACACACCCAGCTGCAGCCTACTTGCCTCGCCTGGGATTCTTTTCAAGGAGTTGTCTCGAGTGACCCCTCTCTCTGGCAGTTATTAATAATAACACGTGCCGGGGAATAGTTCACCTTGTAGCGCTGAGGCCACTGCGTGTATGTCTAGCCTCATACAGGAGTCTCCGGGGGGAAGGGGACGGAGGGTGGGTAGAGGGGAAAGGTGTGTGTGTGTGTGTGTGTGTGTGTGCGCGCACGTGTGTGTGTGTGTGTGTGTGTGTGTGTGTGTGTGTGTGTGTAGCATATGTAGCTATAAGAAGCCAGAGAGAGATATACACAAAAGACATCAAACAAAGTTTCCCCCCTTGCATGTAATTAGAATCAGGTAATCATCTATGGCCCCTCTAAAGTGATGGAGAGCCTGATTAGCAGCATCAAAGAAGGCCAGGAGGGCTGGGACTTAAGAGGGAGATGGAGAGGTACGGTGTGTGTGTGTGTGTGTGTGTGTGTGTGTGTGTGTGTGTGTGTATGGGTGGGTGTTTGAGAAAGATGAAGGAATAGGTAGGTAAAGTGGCAAGGCTTACAGACTGAGTGCTGCATTCTCCACCTAGAAGTCCCATTAAAAGCTTGAGCAGGAGAGGCCCTTTGAGCATGCTGAGTGCTCTATTGTAATAACAAGGAGTGAAGACAGGATTCAATCTGGGGCCTGAATAAAGCAATGCATTCCAGACAAATTCTCCCCCTCAAGTGCTCAAGGGATTCAACAAATTGAAGGCTACCTCTTTTGGAAGCCTCAAAAATGATTTTGTCCTGAGTTAAAGATGAAGACCTACTCATTCCAGATTTTAAACTTAACCCTGGGGTGATTTTGTGTAATTTAACATCCTGATTGATGATAGTGAAATCAAGTGAGCGGATGAGCTAAAGTCTGCGGGTTTGTCCGTATATAACTGACTGGACTTTTAGATTTAAACTGCAGCTGTTTAAAGAGCTCGATTCTGCTGCTGTCACACCGAAGAAATACAAAAATGTGGCGAAGCACAAGGATGCTGGTGGCATTCACTGGCACAGCAGGCACTGTAACATTTAGAGAACCACAACCAAAAAAAACACAACGTTCCCCTTTCTCCTCCAAAAAAGAGCAAAATCAATTACAGCACAGGTGCAGTCATGGGAGAGAAAGAAAGAAACACTATCTTTGATGTCATACACTTGCTGAAGTTGACCTTACAGCTGTTAAACAGGAGAAAGGAGGACACTGCGAGCTAAACAAAATGAATCTGTTCTTCTTGATTTACAAAGAAATATTTATGATACTTCTTCTGTTTCTATTCCATTCTTTTTCAGATTTTAATATCAAAATCTGATTACATTTATTTCCTTGAGAACTATGTATTTTGAGTGGTTGCAGCATGGTATTCAATACAATGTGTACAAATTGTAAAAATGACACAGTCACAGATTTTTTCAGATGACATTATAGAGCGATAAAGTTTGCATGAGGAGGTAGGCAAGGGTGGATTGGAGGTCAACAATTGGACAGACTTTAACACAAGAGATCACTGTTCATTTCCTGTTTCCAACTGAGAGACGACATTGGTTTTTTAAAAAAATGACCACGGTCATCCGTTAACCTTATCACGTGGTTATTATTGTAGCCGTGGCGATGAAGGTCACTTTACTTTAACAATGTACTTATTTTAACCCAAACTATTATTTTTTCCTAAACCTAGGCAGACCTTAACAATAGTGTTGTTACATCATAAAACAAATGTATTTTTCAACACTGATTTGTAACAGTTTAAAAGACACAAACAAAATGATGTCATCCTGCTGATTACTGCTGATAGGGGCGTCAGATCAGGAAATGCTTCTATGTGTCGTTCATGCATTTCACCAAATGTGCTACATGCAAGATGAAATAATTTATTCTCATGTTAATTTTAACATGTTTAACTAATCAAAAGAAAAGCAGAAACCATGTGGGACCCATGCATGCACGCATAAATATCCATGCCTAGCAGCTACAGTAAGGTTACTGTTATACTGATGAAAAGGTTAGATAAATGGACTGTGGTTTTGGTTAAGGTACGATAACATTTTTGCAATAAAACACTTAAGTTAGGGTTAGGGTTTTGGGATGGGATGGACAGGAACTCCAGTTTCCAGCGATTAAGTTGGATATGCTGCCAACCGACCTCCACATCCTCACTTCCCACCTCCCTAGATAAAAGGTACAGAACATGATAAAAGTTGTAACACAACAAAATGCTATAGATATGGTCCGCAGCAATGAGTGAGGTGTTGACTAAAAGATGCATACCCTATACTCCAGCTGGAGTGTCTGCAGAAAAGTAAGCCATGGTGTCATTGACCAGTGGCCTAGCTAAGAATGTCCTTGTGCCCTTCAGTGTTAGCTGGGAGAACAGCTGAACATCTGCGCTAGTCATTAAAGAAAGAGGAGCTGGCCTGAATCTTTCAGCCTGCAGAGAATCAGAGAGGAGAGAGCTGATGACAAACTACACCCAGCTTCCTGCACATCTCCCAGGAGCACACCTATCGTGAAGTGAGTGGGATGTTGTGCAGTGGCTACTCTCAAATCATAGGCTTTCTTAGTGCTGTTTGCAATCCATTGCTGCTTTAATGACTAGTCTAGCTGGGAGTCCAGTCTGCACTGTAGTATGCGTAATTTTGGTAGTACTATGATGTATATTTAGCCTGATATTCACACTGAATGGCCATTTAATTACCATTTCATTATTCAGTCTGACATGCCTACTCTTTAGGAAAGGAGGTCGTAAAGAGTTTATGTAGTTTATATGTAGTTTAGTCTTTCATAATGGCTATGGTCAGTTTGGATTCATGTCAATGATATTAATTATTCCAATAATGATATGTTCTGCTATCCTTCAATATGCTCAGTGTACTTCAAAAAGAATATTTTTTAAACTCTTGCTAACTATACTGCTTCTGTGCCATGTTATCACTCTACTCATGCCTCCGAATATATTAGGCATGTGGAGTGGTTTTAAAAGTTCATACTGGGTTTGTTGTCTAATGTGAAAACTTGTTACCAAATTTGAAATTTTATTTGTTTTATTTGTAACTTTAAATTTGGTAACAAATAAATTCAAGCACACACACACACACACACACACACACACACACACACACACACATATATATATTAACTGGAACCAAATAAAATTTTGTTAGACAGCGTTCTCTACCACCATCATCAAAACACCAAATGAGGGAATATCTTTTTGAAGGATGGTGTTCATCCCTCAAGAAGAGTTCCAGAGACTGTAGAATCAATGCCAAGGCTGAGGAACACCATAGCATATGATTCACATCATTTTCATAATCATCAAATCATTCAGTGACCCCTCATGCCCTGTGAACTGGGGTATTGTCATCCTGGAAGTCACCACTCCCATCACACAGCGAACAGCGTTTTTTTAAAAAAAAATTTTTATTAAAGGTATGACACGTCTTCATAAAAAAGAATGTATCTAAATGAGATTTCTGAAAAGAAAAGATGAGTTTCAGAGAGCCTGAGCCTTTTCTCTTCACTCCCTGCCAGTCCCTGGAGATAAAGCTTGACTTGATGTCATAGTCACGCCTGATGCCGACATACAAACTGACAATGCGTCATAAGCCTGATGTGAGATGAAAAAAAGATACATTTTTCATTTACATTTACATACATAGTTACACAAGGTGGCGGCGGACTACAAAGTTGATTCTGAAGGATGAAAAAATGTAAGTTATTACACTGAACCATGCTCTACATGTTGGTTATCTCTCACTGATAGCCAGCTTTCCAAAACGTTAATAAATCCAGCCATGTTGACGGCTCTGTGAGTTTGCTTGCATTTACAATCTTAGTAAAACCACTGTAGAGGAAAATTGAAGTTGGATTAAAAAAATGAATGAATACATAGATAAATAAATAAGTGTTCTCCTGGTGCTGTCTTTAAAATGGATGCCTGGAATTTACAGTTTTCCATTAACTGATGCCCAACAGCTTTTTCACGCCTGCATCCTGGCCTTGGAGCCAGCGGTGGTGTTGTGTGTACGCGGTGGCACTCAGCAGGCCGCTGTGCTGCAGTCTTCATTTTCTCAGCGTTTTTTAACTTAAATGTGTCAGTCTGTCTGCTCTCCTCCCTCCTCTGGGCTTTCAAACATTATCGCTCAGTACTGTGAAAATCACACATCAGCATAAACAGTGGCGTCGCGCTATTACCAGTATCTTCAATGTAAGCTTTGGTTTCAAAGGGATCATTTGTTGATAAAATGTTCTTGCTGCATTTCTCCATTTACACAGAGAACAAGGCACAAATCAAGCTCTAGGAGATAATACCTGTAATTATGTTTGCAGTCACAGGTTTATGAAGGGATGGCTTAGTTACACACACACACACACGCACACACACACACACACACAAATTCCTCTCTGTACATCATGTTTGATCACACAGGGACTACTGAAGCTTTACGTTTTTTCTCCTAGTATTTGTTTTTTCTCCTCTTTTTTGTGCATGTGTTGTGATAGAGGATTATTATTTCTCTGCTGGTGGGATCACATCGCTCATGGTTTTAGACCCCTGAAGAATTCTATTAACCCTGGTTATGTCAGGCCTAATAACATGCCACCCTGCTAAACAGACTAGGATTGACTCGAGAAGGGGGGTGGGGGGTATAATGAAGGCTGAAATAATTTACTTTTAAAACCAATGGAATATAAAAATGGAATAAATCTGAAGTCATCCTTATTTTTTCCTCTCTTGTCCCTAACTAAGGCTGGCACACTGAGATAAACACAAGTAGAAATAATATACTGTTTTTGAGGTTGCTTTTTAAGTGAGGGATTTTGTGTGTGTGCGTATGTGTGTGTGTGTGTGTGTGTGTGTGTGTGTGTGTGTGTGTGTGTGTGTGTGTGTGTGTGTGTAAAATTGTATTGCGTTGTGATGTTGCAGCCATTGATTGACTCAGTGATGGAGCCTGGCTTTCTTTGTTGCTCTGCAGATCAGATGTGGTGTGCTGCGGTTTGCTATATTTGCCATTCATTAGCCAGCAGTGAGGAGATGTCAGGGCGCATTCGCAGGCAGGCCACTCGCATGATAGCAAGCATCAAATCAATTCAGTCACCTTGAACTTTGAAGATGAAAGAATAACATGTTGGAATTGGTCTCCCTCTTAGCCTGCACGCCTGTTCAGAAATGCTCGGCCAGCCTCTCTGCTACTGTAGGCATTGGTGTTAGGCAAACAATGTCCACGTTAATTGATTAACTGATGACATTTACAGTTTTTGTTCTTGAGTTCTGTTGCACAGCAACCACCAGGACAAGAAGGACCTATGGACACTGGGCACTACATGGACTAATATTTTGAGTGGGCCTGGCACTCAGGTTTAGAAGTTACCTTTATACAATAGTGCTGTGAATGTAAAGTTAATATGTATAGATAGATATGTAAACATATTTCTATGCATGTATTTTTCTCTCCATTGTAGCCTTCTTTACGCACTTTTTTCTTACCTGCTTCTTACCAGCCTTTTAATGATGCAAACCTATGCTGTGTGGCAATAAAGTTAGGAAGACAAATTTCTCCTCTAACCTCTGTGATCACTCATTTTAAATGTTGAAATAGCTGATCACCCAATCCAAATAATGCCATTAACTTGTATTTATATTTACCTTTCCTTGACAACTTTATGATCATAAAATACTGGTTTAATCAAAATCTCACTGCAGCAGTGCAGGAGTTACCGTTTCCTTGGTTAAAAGGTATCATTTATGAGCTGTGTTCAAATTGCTATTTCATGCTTGTTCAATTGTCTGACAACAGAAACCGAAATATCTGTCATTAAGAACTTCTGCAATTGAGTTGTGAGGTGTTATCATTCATGTATATTTCAGTTTCAGTTGTCTGACAACTGAACAAAACTATAACAGTCCCCAGGAGACCTAATCTCTATTTCCTCTTTCAGTTAAAGTACATTTAAGAAACAGGATGTTCTCAGTTAAAGTCTGAAATTTGGCCCAAGCAGTTCCATGTTGGTTCAGGAACATTTTCATGTGCATACTGAGGATTATGCTCAGGTTTGGGCATTAAATATACATTTTACCATTAAATATTAACTCTCACTTTATTATTTTCAACTTTTAAATTACAATGTTCATATTACACACACAAATGACTCAGCAACTCCAGATCTACACACACACACACACACACACACTGTATCAGCAGTGACAATAAGTCACCAGGTTGCAACTTGCCAGCTAGCAAAAATATTAAGTATTGGGCTGGGTTAATTTGATAGTACTGCATTCTCCACGGTTACTCTGATTCGTATCAGTAAGATCTCAAATTCCCTTAAAAACAGGTACTGTGTATTATAGGTAAGAAGGCAGGTTAACCCCCTCCACCCACTGAACAACTGTTATGCTGTACCCTGATTCACCATTGCTTCACATACGTTATACAAAATATTATCAGCTGCAATGCAAAAGATTCTAAGATACCAGACAAAAGATAACAAGTTATTCTGTTATGAAACACTTGACGTGCTTTGACTAATTTTGTTATACACTTATAACCTAAGCATCGACTGCACAGCTGTATTACACACCTTAGATGCTAGTGCCTGCACCTGGTAGGCCCCTTCAGTAATGTCCATGAAACATACAGACAGAGCATGTAACTGTGAAACATTGTGACTCTTGATTACTGCTTGTCATCTAATATGTATTTTGGTAGACACTCTGATCCAAAGCAACTTACATTTTACCTTTCACACACATCAGAAGCAATTTTCTGTTCGGTGTGTTTCTCAAGGACACCTCAGCATGGACCAGCCAGTCACCAACAGCCTTCTGATTAGTAGATGACCCGTGCTATCAACTGAGATTCAGCGGTCCCTACATCACTTTCATTACTTCCCTTCAGTCAGATGTTTCTATGTGAAAATGTGATAGGTGCATAAAAGAAGTAGTTGTAAACATACTTTCCGTAATAACAAAAAATGTCCCAACTCACCTGGAAGGCTCCCTGCTCCAAAACAATCTAATGACAGTGTATATCATCATGTGAAACATGTCCTAAAAGAAGCTGGCATCAAGGAAATATGCAACATGAAAATATGACTACTTGCACTTTTCCAGCAAAAATAAAACAGACCTGTATATTTCCTTATGATCAGTTGAGAAACAAAACACATTGCTGATTTTGTTATATATATTATCAATATTAATGACTGGGCCTGTAAACAATGTCAGCGGAAAATAAATTAACCGTTCAAAAACAGTTGGATGATTGTAGGCAAGAAAAATCTAAAGTGATCCTGTGTCAGCAGCAATACTATGATATATGAACCTGTCATCCTTTTTTTGTTTTAAATAAATACTACATGTCTGTCTGTCAAAAATGCATTGGATGTTGTAAAATTATATTAAGTGCAATATATATAAACTATGTCATGTTAAAATACAGTAGAGAAAACCACTTGAACTATTCACCATCTTGTCCCTCAGAAATCAAATTCTGGATGTTGCAAATCTTACTCCAGCTGAATGAAGGTAAAACAGAAATCCTTGTATGTGAAACCCATGTCAGTTGACAGCGTTACACGTCAGGCCTCCAAAAGCTATTAATTCATTTCTTATGTAAACAGCTTTAGTGCCAGCAGCTGTTTGTCTCTCAGCAGGCCTTAGTAAGACCCCCACAGCACTGACAGCTCTGGGGAGAAAAATGACATGTACCCACAGACTGACAAAAAAACTCCATTTTAACCTTTATTCGGCTTGTTATTGAATGTTAAAAGATACTGGGCTTTAAAATTAGTGAAAATAATCTGCTAGTGAGGAGAGAAGGTTTCTTTGAGAATATGAGAATTTCTGAGTAATAGGTGTCAGTAAAAACTCAAATCGATATGAAAAAAATATCACAAAATATCACACTAATTTAATAAATTAAAAAACTGGAAGTAGTATACAAATATATGCCATACTGTAATTTACATGTCAGATTTGCTGCTGTCTAATTGCTGGGTTGTGACAGATTTTGAAGATGTGAAACAAGGCCATGGGTCAAAATCCAAGGAGAGCCTTCTTGTAAATAAAAATCTGGCTGTGGTCCATTCCACAAACTATAAGAGAGCTCAACCTGAATTCTAAACATGTGAGAGTGCATTTTGGTGAGAAAAGTCTTCACTACTAACACTCGTGTTCACACAGTGACCAGACTATATGCCATCTGGATCATACTCAGTGTTTGTTTAACGTCACGCAGATGCTCTGAAGATGTTGGCTGCCACTCTTACCGTAGGTAGTCTCTCCGGCACAGGATGAGGTTGGCTTTGGTATAGAGTGTGGAGCCCACCTCGCCCAGCCTGCAGTCACAGCAGGCACACTTGAGGCAGTCCTCGTGCCAGTACTTATCGAGGGCCTTCAGCAGGTAGCGGTCCTTGATCTTCCGGTTGCAGCCGGCACAGCCTTTTGGCTTGGTGTCCGGCTGGACGGAGAGCATTTGTATACCTGGGAGGGGTACAGAGAGAAGCTTCAAGCACTCATCGAACCCTGGTGCACTGCTAACTGAGGAGGCAGCAGATGTTTTCTTAATAATGACGCCCTCACAGTGAAAGAAAGAAACACACAAAAACTCGAAGACACGATGAAGCTACATGATCAAGCAAGGAATGTGACCCATTAAAAATACCATTTAACGTTTGATGATTTTTTTTTAGTATAGTTTAGTTAAGTTTAGTTTGGTTTAGTTGATGATAAAAGTGAAATGATGACAGATACAAGTCCACTGATATTTCAAGGATAACAGAAACTCGTTTTCAATATGCTATTTGATGATTAAGCAGCAACGGTTCTATTCGTACAGTATTCATGTGTTCAGTATTCATACTGTAAATTTCCTATATGTATACTAGGTATCATATATGTACATAATGAGCTAAGAGTATGCAGAGCTGTATCCCAATTCTCACGATTTTTAATATGTAGTGTGTTCTCACTGGAAAAGGGACAAAATTAAGTATACTCAAAAAGTCTGTTTACAGCCTAAAGACTGTCTGGTTTTTGAGTATGTTGTTCCTTTGCACACTTCACAAGGAGCTGCAAAGACCTAACAAATGTGTAAGTGATGAGACAGCTTCAGGAAGTTCACACAAAGGAAAAAAAAATAAGTTTAATTGGCAATGGTATTCATAAGTCAGAGTTTAGCTGTGTCTTAATTCGATACTCCACACATTAGGTATATTATTCATGAAGTCCAGTGTATGGAAGTATACTAAAATTACAATTATATAATTTTTAGTACATTAAGTACACTGTTCAGTACGCAGATTAAAAATCACCAGATTTTTGAGTGTTGTTGCACAATGCAATACATAAAGGAAATGGAGCAGCTGCTCATAGCTGCACAAAATTAATATAAATTACAAATGATGATGAGACATGTCATATATTATTTCCTGTTAGTGTAAAATACTTTGATTTCTTGAATACTAAGTGATTAAACAGTATGCCATAACAATTAATATACAGCATACAGTTAGTATATAGTACAAATTGGGGACACAATCAGGTCTGTTTTAAATCCA
This sequence comes from Thunnus albacares, assembly GCF_914725855.1. Classification (NCBI taxonomy): domain Eukaryota; kingdom Metazoa; phylum Chordata; class Actinopteri; order Scombriformes; family Scombridae; genus Thunnus; species Thunnus albacares. The sequence continues at coordinate 25,788,470 of NC_058128.1, read as the reverse complement.
AAGACTATATCTAACATTGAGAACACACACCAGTGTTAGCTTCAACCCAAGTCTATCAAAATAAAACAGATTGAGGATATAACTGGTGATTTCACCAATTAGCACATTAGTCTTTATGTCTTTAAGATGTGGTATGTTACGCAAGAAACACATACTCTTGCACTCCACTTTTCATGGAAAATAGTTTGCATTATCCTGGCCTTAACTAAAATATTTGACCTATGTTTTACAGCATGTAAGTAATTTTAAGTAAAGCTTCACAAAACAGGTGTGGCTGTAATTCCATTGTCATTTGAAGACAACAGAAATTCATAACAATATTAAGCAAAACTCTAATTTAACATCCGTGTGTATATATACATTGCTGGCAGCAATAGACTGTAACAAAGAAGTGCATGCAGACTGTTTAGTGGTCAGCAGGCTGAGCTCTGACCTAACAGCAGCTGACAGTAGATCACAAACTAACACCAACAGCAGAACAATTTAAGTGTTGTGAGACCAACAAGCGGCCCACACAGACACAAAGCCACAGTTTCACATTTCTTTCTGGACACTTTTTTTCTTACGTTGACCTCTTCTGTGTTTAAAGGGGCGTGGCTACAGGCGAGAAGCTTTGCAGCGTCCGTATTGTTTGGCCTGAACTGACTGTGGAGAGCCTTTGTTGGCCCACTGGGGGCTAGAAGGGGGGGACAATGTGGCTTCGTACCAGACTGGAATTAGTATTCTCCTACCATTCCCTGAGGAGAGGCACACCCCCACTCTCCTTTGTGCCCCATTCACCACACTCACACACACACACACACACACGCACTTGCACACACACACACGCACACACACACAAACACACACACACGCTCCATATTTCTTAAGGTATAGTTGCAGTTTTACTCATTTTGAAACAGTGAAACTTTCTGTTTGCCATTTTCTTCCAAACATGTCAATGAGCAAATTGCATTACTGATATTTCTCACACTATACCATTTTAGTGTGGAAGCACACTTAAAATGTTTCTGAATGTTTTTTGGTCCATTTATTACTTATCAAATCACGACTGCAGATCATTGCTAAAGAGGTGCTGTAGTGTTTTACTTTTTCAGATGTTTGTTCCTACCTTCCTGGCAGCCAGTGGTTTCCATTAAATTCACTACAAACAACTTACAGAAACTTGTAAGTTGTTCCATCTCAGTGAAAATCATGTCAGCTGATATGTTATTATTACAGTCTGTACACAGTATACTGACCACACACTTTCTTGAACCTGATGTTCACTGGAATGGATGATCTACCTCAAGTAGGTTTCAAGTTTCTGCGAGTTGTAATACTGTCAATGAACAGAAACCAGTGGCTGCCTGGAAATACATTTCAAAACAGAACAAACTAAGCCACAATGACAGTGAGGAACATTACACCTGAGTTGTAATAAATGGGCTCAAAACATAAAAAAGCCACTTCTTAAATAGAAAATGTTGTCCCTGTACATAAAGATCAATTTTCCTCACCTGCCACACATTGTTTTATAAAAAACTTTGATAATAAATAATTTGCAAAGACAGTATCAAACTGGTTACAGTGTGGCGAGCAGCTCAGCTCATTTGTTCCAGTGCGTTGGGGTTGCTGATTTGTTAATTGGCTGGATTTAGAGAGCACGGCTGCTCGGCCGGCTGCTCTCCGCCGCGCCTCTTCAGCGGCACTGATCCGTCCAGCCTCCTTAACACTACAAAGTCCCCGCCACTCATTACCAAACCAAAGAAAGCAGAGCTTCGACTCCCCTTTTACTGTGCAATCCACTCAGAGGAAAAGGGGAGAAGCATGGAAGGAATTTGGCCACTTCGCTCTTCCGATTACCGGGGGAAGCGCTCAACAAAAGCTTAATTTTCCATAAAGGAAGGGAAATCACAGCTGCTCGAAGCCCCTAATGATATCTGTTTTATTTGCTCGCTGGCTCGTATCCTCCCTTTCCTCATTTCCACTCTCTCATTGTGGGCTTCGAGGCTGCTGCCGCTGCGCGTCCCCGGCCACATGTATCATCATCTGAGCCCTGAGCGGATGGAGGATGATGGAGGGATGGAGGGGAGAATAGCCTGCTATTTCAGTCCCAGCTGTTCGGCAACGAGATGCTGGCATTTCACCCTATCAGTTTAATTACTGTTGCCATGGCAGCGGAGTGCTGGTAGAGGCCAATAACGGATTTAACGCAGAGACTCTATTTGACATGCAGCTTTCATAAGCACATAACGAAAATTGGAGCCGTTATGAACGCGGGAACATATCAGCTGCATGATCACTAACATAACATCAGAGCATATCTTAATGAAAGGTAATCAGTGGAATAACAGATAAAATGGATCAGGTTAGAGCGGCAGCAGGTCAGATCTGACTCGTCGACGCACAGAGATGCTGTAACTTGTCGACGCAGAACACACTAAATACACATGAAACGTGCGGTTCATAGAAGCCAAAACGCAAAGAATGCGCCTTACCGAAACTTTTCTCCCTTTTCTGCATTTGTTGAGCCGCTTCAGCAGCCGAAGCACCACCATGCAACCCGGAGCCGCCTGGTCCGGAAAGCAGCTGTCTGTAGGCAGGCTGGGATCGGGCTTTGTTAGAGAGAGAACAATCCAGCACGACGATCAGAGAGGAATGAAAAGAAGGGGGAACACCGGCCAACAAAACGCAGGCGGAGGAGCTACAGCGAGCTGTTTTGCTGCCGTCGGGCGTTACACGGCGTTTGAAAGCACGTTTATCGCCGACCGGAGCTGTATGTACGATGGGACGCAAGCAACGAATGACAGGACGACAAAGAGATGCTTCTCCTCCGCGGCGCAGCGACCATCTAATCCTACTGGCCACCTAATCACAGCGGCTCCTACTGCACGCTGCTTCGCTAATCAGCTCTTTGACGTGCCACTGGGCACCGCGCACACAGCGACAGTTCGCTTTTCCCAGCATCACCACAGGAACATAACATGCTCCCCCGACACTGTTTTCACTCATAGTCTATATTTAGATGTAGGCTAATACTCATGTATTCATGAAATCTCAATCCGTATAGTTTGAATGATTATGAGAATTAAGTACCAGCAAGGGCTGTTCAAAATGCAAAAAAAATGTCAAAATAGAAACGTCTCCAGCTTTCTCACCTTTCTTAACTAGTTAAGCAGAATCCTGAACTCCAGCAGCGGATTCCAGCTACAGATCCCCTCTGAGCAAAAAAAGTTCACCAAACTGACATCGCATGTGGGACCGCACTGATCATCAGGATGGAAATAATGAACTCCACATGGATCAGAGCCACCGGTTTGTTGGATAGCCTACTACCCAGCTACAGGTGTTCATCCGCCCGCCGTGGACCATGCAGGGAGTGTGTGGGGCTCAGGCCGGCGTCCCAATGCATCAGCGTCCGAGTGGCAAGAGACGGGAGAAGTATACCTTTATTTTGTCCAAATCCCCAGTCCCTCACCGGTGAATCATTAGACTACCAATACGCCAAGATAAGGTCATTTACTTATTACGAGCTGCTCCACTATAACAGAGAGCATGCATCGCGTGCGCGCCTCCGGAACGCCCACTTTTTCCAACGTCCCTCATTCTTGGAGCCGCGGTGGCGCGCAGACGCACGACACTCATTACATTATAGAGACAGAAACACAGGTAGGTTTGTTTAGAGGTGCATACAGAGCAGCCAGTGTCAGCACTAGTTCTTATCGGCATTTCTTTAGTTTAAAGCTGCTCTCTGGTGCCCATTGTTACACCTGACGGGCACCTGTCCTTCAATAATTATACCAGAGAACATTCAAACCTATAGATCTCAACGGCAGCAAAGTAAAGCCCAGACAGTGTTAAAGTGAGGTGCAGTCTCACTATTTAAACAGGAGCTCAGATGTGTACATAGAGGTGATTCCAGGACAAACACCAGCTCTCCAACATCTGACTGCATGAGGACCAATCACCCGCATCATGAGATGCAGTCAGACTGATGGTATAATGTGTTATACTTAACTGGGCTGTTCAAGTCAAGTTCATTAGGAGCCAGAATTAATGAACCTTAAAACAATTAGTCTGTGCACAAAAGCGAACGAAGACTACCAGTCAACCGTTTGTTCATAGCATGTGTATTTTTTGGTTACCATGCGGTGTTTTTCCATTCAATTCAGTGACAGACTGGTGTGAAAATAAGAATATCTGAGTGCAAATAAGGAGGATGCTGTGGAAGGAGGAGACACAAGTCAATAGTTGGCATGCTGCTCCAGCCTAAAATGCAGCGATAATGAGATGGGTCATAAAATGCTCTCTGCGCCATTATGAGTGATGAGATGCATTAAAGCTGACAGGGTATTACCTGCCAGTAATTAGGTTTTGTCATGGATTGAATTATTTCAAGGCGGCCTATCTTGGCAATCATGCAATTTGCTGCAGAGGTGTGTAGTGTGTGTGAGACTGTCACCTCTCTCCCGGTGCCCTTCCACCTTCCTTTCACTCACTGCGTTCCACCAATTATTCATCCTCCGTATAAATGGAAAATAGAGACAAGAGGCAGTAGTGTAGGTGGAGGATGGAGGAGACCGTCAAATGGCGCGGATCAAGTCTCTTTATCCCGACGAAAACACGCACACATGTATGCGCAAACGGACAGAGGAGAAGCTTGTTATGTTTGTACCTGAGCCAGCCCTCCGTCTCTGACTCTAATGAAGAAATAAAATGACAGCGGGGACCTGCACCAAAACCCGACACTACATCCTCAGCACCGTCGGCGGCTTCATTTAACCTCCGATGACTGGTTTATCAGAGAAGAAAGCCTTTTTCCTGGGGAAGCCAATTATTTAGATGTCGTTTCCTCAGCAGGTATATGCTTGCTGTGTTTATGTCTTCTTGCGGAGCTTGCCCGAGACTTGGAGCGCAGCCGTCATTCTGCGGAAAGCGTTTTTTAAACTCACAAATACAACAGAGGACTGCACACGTACCTTTGAAGTACAGCCAGGGATGCCCAAAACAAATGGTGACGGTCACTGCAGCGGTGTGTCTTCTCTGTTTTCTTGACTTTGATTCAAAGTGTCCACGAGGCAACTTTCTCAAAACTCGTTCAACTCCAAACTGTCTAAAGAAAACTTGGCGGAAAGAGTTAGAGAACAGTTGCTTCTCCCCTCAAGTTCCTGGGATGTCGGAGCGCCCTAAACTCGGCTCCCCCCCCGCGGCTCTGCTTAGTCCCGGACCCCGCTCACAGGGCGTCTCTCCTTTCCCTTGTTACTTTCTCACCTTCCCTCCCCTGTCTGTCTGTGTGTCTCTCTGGTTCTCTGGAAGGGAAAAGCGGCAGAGAGTCGAGCCTCCTCTCCTATTTAAGCCCCTCCACCAGGTCCCCAGTCAGCAGCACACTCCAGCTCATCCAAGAAGCTGACAAGCACCGTTAGGGAAGGCAGCGCATGTTGCTCTAATGGACCTCATTAAGCTCTACTTACAGATGTTCTCTTAACATAATTGATCTGCAGCGAGTTGAGAGGACGGCAACCTATTCCCCAGCCCCCAATTATGGCCCGGTAATTAGATCCCCAACCTCCAGTTCTCCACATTCACCCTTCTAACATTCCGAAATATCAAAGTATCTCTTTCTCTCAAGGCGACCCCCCCACCACCACCTCACCTCCACGTCTCCTCCCTCCTCCCCCTCCCACCCACAAGACACTATTGACAGTCAGATCTGCTAACCTTTGTAGTGAAGCCAGACTTAGGAGTGCACTCACTCCAATTGACAGAGCTCACTCACTCCTCTATTCCTCCTGTCTCTCTCCTTGCCTTTTTCTACCCGCAGGGAGAAAGAGACAGTAAAAGAGAGACAGAGTGAGTGGCACAGATGGAGAGAGAAAGAGAGAGGAAGGGAAAAAAGTAAGTTAGCACTTTCCATAAAGGCTTGTAATGATAATATCTGTCAGGGGAGAATATTTTTTCCAGTGTCTTTTATCTTAAATAATTCCTCTGATGGCAACTTTGAGCAGAGAGAGGAGAGCTGATGCTGGGAACCGGTGAGAAGTGATAGTGCAGCTTTTATAATGCCAATCAGTGCCACTCCTATCACCCATCTAATTAGTCAGCGTGCTAAAACTGGGGAGATGGTAATGTCACGCTTTTGCACTTTAAAAAGAAGGCAATTTTCACACTGATGCATAATAAACTATTTGTGATTGGGTTTAATCAAGTATTTTCTGAGCAGCAATGTTGGATAAAATGTTCTCACATCTTTATGTTGTCACGGATGATGACCCAGATTGAAATGTTGCTTCATGTGTGTGTGTTTCCACAACAGCACACATCAGTGTGTGAAACTGTTGTGCTTGTATGCGGCCTGCAGCTCCTGACTGAGATCATGATGGTGACAGTATCGGTATATGCATTGTTTCTGTTAGTAAGCACAGATGTATAGTTTGCTGTTTAAGATACTTTCCTATGTTTGAGGTCAAGTTTAAAGGTCACAAAAGTCTTGTAATATTCTATATATTTTTTATTGTCAACAATTCTCATGTTCAGACACGAACTAACTATGAACTCATCCTTACAAGTACAGTGTGTGTATCACATCTGATATATCTTATTCCTCTGTGCCATAGTGCTCCATTTTTGTCCAAAAACTACTAAAAACACTCACGGGTGACATGTTCTCATTACCATCAACACACACACTGCAATCTACCTACGGGCAATTTAGAGTCACCAATTACCCTAATCTGCATGTTTTTGGTCTGTGGGAGGAAGCCAGAGAGAACCCACGCAGGCATGGGGGTAACATACAAACTCCACATAGAAGGGCCCCAGCCGGCCAACGGGTTTGAACCCAGAACCCTCTTGCTGTGAGGCAACACACTGCACCGCCGTGCCTCGCATGGAGGTTCCATGTGAATCTTAATTTGCTCGTAGGTTTGAATGTGAGTGTGAATGGTTGTCTGTCTGTATACTGTATGTCATCCCTGTGATTGACTGGCAACCTGTCCAGGGTGTACCCTGCCTCTTGCCCAATGTCAGCTGAGATTGGCGCCAGCTCCCCCACGACCCTCTAGAGGATAAGCAGTATAGAAAATGGATAGATGGATGGATGGACACATACTGTAGTTTACACTGTCCTGCTGGTAGAAATACTCACTTGAGCAGTGGTTCCCAACGTTTTTGGCCCGTGACCCCTTAAAATAAAGCAAAGTCTACCTGGGACCCCTCCTCACACGTTGATTCATCGGTTAATCATTTTGTCCATAAAATGTCAGAAAATAGTGCAAAATATCCATTAAAATTCCCCACAGTCCAAGGTTACATCTTCAAATGTCTAATTTTGTCAGACCAACAGTCCAAAACCCCAAAAATCAAATAAACATTTTGTTTGACACAGCAATAAATCATCACATTAGAGAAGCTGAAACTAGCTTATTTTTTATATTCTTGCTTGAAAAAAGACTAAAATGATTATTCAGTTACTAAAATAGTTGCTGATTAATCTTTTGTCGATAGTATAATCGATTAATCAACCAACTTTGCAGCTGTAGAAAGAGGACTTATTTTGTTTTATTTGAACAACTTTTAATGGCTTGAAGAGGTAAAATGCAGTAATCCAGAAGAAATAAAGCAAAAATTAGAAGAAAGCTCGAACAAAAAAATATCACAATTTTTTGTGTACAAAATGTGTTTTTTTTTTCTGCATCCTATCTTGTCCTTTAATCTCGCAACCTCTTTGGTTAATCCAGTGACCCCTTGTGAGGGTCCCGACCCCCAGGTTGGGAAATACAATAGTCCCTAACAAATGCACTATTTCCTACTGTTTCAGTAACATTTGCTAAAAACTACATTGTCCAGCTGTTTTAGTAAATTACTGAAAAAACAATGGTCCAAAACTGGACCTTGTGGATAGACGTCGTTCCAATATAAACACAAGGAAACAGAAGAATTAATTAAGAATTACAGAGTTACAGTTAAGTTTAGAGTCAGATTAAGAGCCCACAGACAACTACATGTTGTTTCACCCATTTAATGCAGTTCCTCTTTATTCGTCACTACTTCCTCTTCTTCTTTCACAAGTAAAACACTACAGGCTGACAATGCCAGTGCAAAGCAACACTGTGCAGTGCCAGCTGCAACCATTTCTTAGACATGTTCTCACACTGCATTCAGAGCATAATATGAGACAGTGTAAAAATATTCACAGTGGTGTGTAAATGGTAGGCTAGATGGTTTTGTTTGTCTTTCTTCATCTAAACCATCGACCTGTCTCTTAGACCCCATCCCAACTAGGCTGCTTAAAGAAGTCTTACCCTTAATTAGCACTTCTTTATTAGATATGATCAATCTGTCTTTAGTAACAGGCTATATACCACAGTCCTTTAAAGTAGCTGTAATTAAACCTCTTCTTAAAAAGCCTATTCTTGATTCAGGCATCTTAGCAAACTATAGACCTATATCTAACCTTCCATTTATTTCTAAGATCCTTGAGAAAGCAGTCGCCAATCAGTTATGTGATTTTCTACATAACAATAGTTTATTTGAGGATTTTCAGTCAGGATTTAGAACGCATCATAGCGCAGAGACAGCACTGGTGAAAGTTACAAATGACCTCCTAGCTGCATCAGACAGGGGACTTCTCTCTGTGCTTGTCTTGTTAGATCTTAGCGCCGCATTCCACACAATTGATCATCAAATCCTATTACAGAGACTGGAAAATTTAATTGGCATCAAAGGAACTGCATTCAGCTGGTTTAAGTCCTATTTATCAGATCGATTTCAGTTTGTACATGTTAACAATGAATCCTCCATGAAGGCAAAAGTTAGACACAGAGTTCCACAAGGTTCTGTACTTGGACCAATACTATTCACCTTGTGTATACTTTCTTTAGATAATATTATTCGGAAGTACTCCATCAATTTTCATTGCTATGCAGATGATGCCCAAATATATTTATCTATGAAGCCAGATGAGACCAATCCGTTAACTAAGCATGACTTAAGGACATAAAGACTTGGATGACCTGCAATTTTCTGCTACTAAACTCAGACACAACCAAAGTCATTATCTAATGATAAAGCTACTCTGGATGGCATTACCCTGGCCTCCAGCACCACTGTAAGGAATCTGGGAGTTATTTTTGATCAGGATATGTCCTTTAACTCTCACATAAAACACATTTCAAGGACTGCCTTTTTTCACTTACATAATATTGCAAAAATCAGGCACATCCTGTCTCAACAAGATGCAGAAAAAATAGTCCATGCATTTGTCACTTCCAGGCTGGATTATTGCAATTCATTATTATGAGGCTGTCCTAAAAAGTCTCTAAAGACTCTCCAGCTGGTCCAGAATGCAGCTGCTTATGTACTGACAAAAACTAGAAAAAGAGATCATATTTCTCCCATTTTAGATTTGCTGCATTGGCTTCCTGTAAAATCTAGAATAGAATTTAAAATCCTTCTCCTCACCTACAAAGCTCTTAATGGTCAGTCACCATCATATCTTAAAGAGCTCATAGTACCCTATTATCCCACTAGAACACTGCACTCCCAGAATGCAGGCTTACTTGTGGTTCCTACAGTCTCCAAAAGTAGGAGGCAGAGCCTTCAGCTATCAGGCTCCTTTTCCTGTGGAACCATCTTCCAGATTCGGTCTGGGGGCAGACACCCTCTCTACATTTAAGAGTAGGCTTAAAACTTTCCTTTTTGATAAAGCTTATAGGTAGGGCCGACCAAGCTCGCCTTGGACCAGCCCTTAGGCCTAAGTTTAGGCTGCTATAGGCCTAAACTGTCAGGGGACTTCTCTTGATGCACTGAGCTCCTCTCTCCTCCTCTCCATCTGTATATTATTCATTACTACATGTTACTAACTTGACTTCTTCCCCGGAGTTCTTTGTGCTTTCTCATCCACAGGAAACACCAAGGACCAAGCTCTGGCCCGTGGCCGTGGGGACGTCCTTCTCCGGCCGTTACTGCTGTTTGTTGTTGCTAGTCATGTATCTGTTGTTGTTGTTGTTGTTGTTGTTGTTCTGCTTTTCTCTCTCTGTAAATTAAAGAGTATGGTCTAGACCTGCTCTATGTGAAAAGTGCCCTGAGATGACTTTCGTTGTGATTTGGCGCTATATAAATAAAACTGAATTTAAGTGAATTTCTGTTTTTTTGGACAATGAACATACATACTACTGATTAGTTTACTTCCTGTAAAAATATAGTTTGTAACTGCCCTCCAGAAGTACACATATAATCATTTTGTGATCCAATGCCACTATCAGCAGGACATCATTTGTCAGTCCCTTTCAAAACTGGAAACCAGCAGCACTATGTTGATGAGAGCAAAGTCTGTGGTATGTAAAACCAAAACAATGAGCTCAAAGAGGCTAAAAAGCTCAGTAGAGCTGTGGGTTTGTCACTTTGAGCAACAGCTTTTACATTCCACATAGTCTTTTGTTAATATGAAAAAAAAAAAATATATATGACACATATTTACAGCTTTAACAGCTTTAAGTAAAAGTAGCAATAGCACAACATAAAAATACTCCATTACAAGTAAGTCTTGTGTGATAATTTTATTTTTTATAATTTTTATCATTGTCCAGAATGGTCCCCTCAGTATATTGTATATTTTTACTCTGAACTAGTTATCTTTCAAACTAACATGTATTTAATTGAGGCAAATTTACTTTACAATATCTTTGAACTGACAGTGTGTGTGTGTTTTGCATGTTAATTCTTAATCTGAAAAGTAACTCACAACTACAGCTGTCAGATAAATGCAATAGAAATAAAAAGTAGCATAAAATGGACATACCTCAAAATTGCACTTAAGTACAGAGCAAATAATTTAAATTCCACCACTACTTCTCACCTGAGAAAAGTGAGATGCCAATGCAAATTCATAGTATGATTGTCTGCATTGCATCTAGATAACTTGCCAGTCAAATCTAGTGTTCAGTAAGTTTACAGGATTTTACCTTTGATTTCCTGCTGATGAATTTTTTTTGTTTCTGTCTGTTCAGCTATGTCTGCTCATCTTTACTACCCGCCTCTTTTTCTCCAATTTATTCCAAACACCCTGGAAATGTTAAACATATGACCCACAAACATATCACTCCGTGTGAGGATTTTTCCAATGACAGCAGGTGCTCAGAAAAGCTGATGTAAAGGTTTTCATGAATTGGCTGTAGGCTGACTCACAACAAGCAACAGAGAGGAACAATACGAAATACTGATATCAAGCTGTCATTATTACCAGATGAAAGTTGCTTATCCCATCAGTAACATTCCACTTCCTTTAAAATTAACATTTTCTTTAAGCGAATCTCCTCTCTGAGGGCTTTGACATTTACTAGAGGACACTCCATTTCCTCACTGCTATCATTCTCCTCCCACATAGAGTCCTCACAGGCCATCCAGGAACTTACGGGTTGGACACTGGACTCCGGTCCTCCAGCCCCTCACACACACACACATACTCACACACACATACACGCCCTCTTCTCCCCCAGGGGGATAACCCAGGGGACTGTCTACACTAACGACCAGCAGAGCCTCTCCTTAAAGACACACTCAGTAATTGCTGCCAGTATACGACCTTCAAGTGGGGTCAAGGGATACGTAATTTTAATGACAACTTTTCCTCTCCCCCTCAGGCCAATTTTGTCTTTTGGCAGAGAGAGAAGTGGCAGAACTAAGTTCCAGAGCTATCTCTCAACAAAAAGTCAGAAGAATCACCTTCAGTAATAGGTCAGAAGGGAGCCCTCCAAATCTAAAGAATAGCTGGGCCAAAGAGTATTGACCCTTCTTATTACTCCACTGAGAGTTAATGGAGATTACTTAATTCAAGCACCTATTCATTTAGTCAGAATATAAAACAAGAACAGCAGCAGTCAAAGAGCTGGGACTACGTTAATAGGCTGTCTCATCCCCTCAGACTCTGAACAGCAAATAAAAGACAGTGGCCAGTGGCAAGTGGGAGATGGGGGAGTGGGAGAAACTGCAATCAAAGGGCAGCTACAGCTTTACCTTTTGGAAACACCTAACATTCATACTGAATTTGTGTTATTTTAATGAAACTCATTTGTAAAAAATGAATGCAATTTTGTGAATCAAAGAGGATATGATGTAATGATTGTTTAAACCATGTATGTTAAAGGTGTGCTGTGGAGCTTTCTTGTTAACAACATTTTTGTTTACATTAAGTGTTTCTCACCATGTTAGACTTGAGGTCTAACAAATGTGTCAAATGTATTCCCTTCCTCAAAAAACATTTGCAAAGACATTTTTTCTTCAAAGTTTGACTTCTGCATTGTTTAAATTCATGTTTACTAGCTTGCAGTCTTCTTCACCTGTGTATTGCATCATCCACATGCACACATGCATGTTTGTGTGTCATCATGCATGTGCATGAGAACAAACTAAATGTGGACCCTCATGAAAAGACATGTATAGTAGTGCAGCATAGTAGTGGTCAGAAACTCCACATGGCACCTTTAACTATACACATTAATACATCCCTTTACTTGTATTAGATGGAGGCAGGATCAGGAATTAGTGTGTAGCGGCCCTTAGGAAAAAAAATATAAAATTGATTTGCTTGTGTGGTTAGTTTCAATTTGTAGAACTTAATTTGTAGTAATATCAAAATGCTTAAGAAGTAAAAACTAGTTAATGTCCTTAAATATTTAATAGCAATTTATTAAGCTTGCTGACTCGGAAGTAAGCTACTCAAATTTTGTTTTTAAAATAACACATTTTTTGTAGAAGTCATGGCTGGATTCATCTGTAAGGAGGTCCCTGAGCAACACATTCTCACTCCCAACTCGTCACATACCGAAGTTTGTTCAGGACCCTGTGGCGTCACTTTTTAATGCACTGTGTACCCCTTTCAACATGCAGTATCACGGCAGTCACTGTTAAAAAATAATTATATTTTATGGTGCGACAACACTGTGGTTAAGGTCTGGTTAGGTTTAGGCACAAAAACCACTTGGTTAGGGAAAGATCATGGTTTGGGTTAAAATAAAAAATAAAATAAAAATGGCGAGGTGGTCTCAAACCATGCTCTCTGCTGATTTCCAACTTTTCCAACTTGATTTCCAACAACGTTGCAAGCCATCCACCAACCCCTCCACCTCCTAATGAGAAAGTCAGCTTATATAGATGTCATGTGAAGTACGTCACGTCAGAAATGTTAATATAATACATATTGTTGAAATGTTAATATGCTACATATTACAGGTGTTGAAATATAGATATTCAACGTATCTGTGGTTTGCAGAAACGTACAATGGCAACATTTTATTCTGGCAATCACGCTGAAATTACGCTGAAATGAAACCTTATATAGACATCATCGGTCTCATGGTGTCTATTTCAGACATTGTGAGTGTTCAACAGTCTATCAGACTACCCTGCATGTTGAAAAATGACACTAAAGGGGTACCCAGTGCATTAAAAAGTGACGCCATGGGGTCCTGACGAAACCTCAGTATGTGACGAGTTGGGAGTGAGAATGGGCTGCCCCAGGGTGACATTTGTGGGACCCCTATTGAGTGCCCTTGCACCCCCCTCCCACCCTTTCTGCTTTGTATATACCTGCCACCTCTACATTCATATCAAGTACAACACACTGAAAGACTTAAAAAAAACAACCAGAACTCTTATGCTGGGATAAAACTACCTAGATTGCTCTGTGTCAGTTAGCTGGCCAATTTGATTTAACATCACTTAATTTAGGACAATGCACAATGTGGGCACAGTGTAAACTAAAATAAGGTCTTAAAACTAGATTTCAACACAGAACCCTTCCGCAAGGAAGGGGTACAAGATAAAGTAATAATCCAAAGTAATATCCATAAATATTAAATATGATGAATGTAATATGTTAATATTAAACCTAGTTGACGAATGTGAGATCTGCATGTATGCAAATCATTATTTAAAAGGTGGACAAGTTTCTTTCTCCTCTTCCTGTTTTTTCTGTCTGCCATGTTAGTCTTGTGACCCTGGCAACTAGCTTACATGTTAAAACCTGACATTTATTGGTTAGAAGGCAATCTATGTAGTTATTACACTAAAGTGAAAATGACAACAGTTGCAGGAAGGTCAACAACATCTTTCAATACATCATATTGGTTTCTTCTGATTCAAAAAAGAAGCAAAATTCAAACTTTATCAACACTACCTTTATTTAGGAGGAATTATTTCAATCTGAAGTAATTATGTGATTATTTGTAATCCACCTGCTTATCCTTGTAAGTTAACAATATCATAGATGATAGAATATCTTTAAAATTGAATGACTATTTGATGTCAGGTAGGCTACAAAATTATATTACTGTTGAAAAGAGATTGGTGTTGGATAATATTGGGCAAATCTCTGGTGAACATGGTTCTCAAAAGAAAAAGCAATATATTCTAATCTGTATTTTCTGACAAATAGTAAAGATGCATTTTGTTACATTTCAAATGTAAAATTCAGGGACTTATTGATTGGAACAACACAATAACAAGTTTTTCCTTTGGCCTTCTGTGCAACGAATGCAAATTAAAGTTATGTACACGAGATTGAATTAGATTGGACATCAAAACAGCACTGTAAAATGACTGGAATTGAATCTTGTGAATATGTTATGGAGAAACAGACCTAACAAGGTCAAGACATCCGACTTTACTGTAGCTAGAGGAAAATAAAACACGGCCTGTTTCAAAATCAGCTCAAGAAGAAACTATTGAGGAATAAATATGAAGAGGGCTTGAAATGGAATGAAAGGTGTCAGTATGCTACATTTTTAATGGATAAGGTCTGGTTTACTACAAATAACCAAACAAGCAATTAGAAGGCCCATGATTATATTATATGCTGTTAGTATCTTAGTACCAGGCACATTTATATGGTCCCATTAGGTATCAAACAGAAAGAAAAACATCTTTAGTGAGTAGAATTGAATAAGTTGTGCATAATATTGTATTAATAAACAGTGTACACAAATCACTAATTCCTGAGCACAAATTAACTGAACATAGCATTAAATATATTGTACGTTTTAGTGAAGGCTGATGACTCAAAAAATTGGGGAGGACAGGAGGAAAACCAACATGGAATCTTGCAACAAACTGCATCATACTATATCATTTTTTAAATCAATTTTATATGCCAATAAAACAAGTGGTGAGAAGGTTGCTTCTCTAAAGACATTTAGCATATACATATTGTTTCTAAACAAATAAGTGCTTATTTAGCCCTGGAGTGGTACAGATGTGTCATTTCACCAACAAAGTTAACTTGATTTATGTTCTCATCAAAAACAGAAAAAATATCACATGATTTACATGTGTGTCCTACGTATGTTTCCTATGTTAGTGCGTAAAAAGTCTTATAGTCCAATATACTGCTCAGCTTAAAAACGAACAATGAAGAAATTGCCACAAGCAAGCAGCCAGACCTGCACACTCATTCACAAATCACACAACATCAGCAGGTGACTGAACCACTCAATTAAAAACTGGATCAATTCCATATGAATGAGTGAGTCCAGACAGCTCACTGTAACTCTTCAACAAGCAAACTGCCTACAGCACATTATGTGATCTCTTGTTCAGGAGATAAATTCAGCAGCCACAGAGAGACATTTAACAATCAGAGATGAAATTAGTGACCAAAGAGACAGAGAGCGAAAAGGTGTATCTGACTCACGTTACTTGATGTCGTCTTCTTTCTTTCATGGGGATGAAGTATCTATGTCTTGACATCCATTTGTGGCTGGTTTGGTTGGTCATCTTGTTTGTTTGTTAACAGAACTTTGTCGCTGCTGGTTAACCAGTCTGATATCATTAGCATCAATGACAAACAAGCTAACTCTCTCGGTTGTTTCATTTTAATTGTGTTGTTAATTTTCTGTTGTTGTTGAGAGGAGCTCACATCAGAGCAGCAGCATGTTGGGCTGCAGCACGTCACCATAGTCTCGCTATGGGTCCAGCCTGGACAGCTGAGGCAGCGATGCCCGAGGCAGCTCCAGCAGAGCAGAGCTCTCCATTCGCTCCCTAGCGGCATCCTGCTGCTGCTGTGCCCCCTAATCCAAATCCATTCTCCCGTTAGTTTAACAGCAGTCCTTAGCAGTCCTTTCTGGGCTGCTACAACAAGCCAACTGTTGCGTTGGCTAACACAAGCAGCTATGTACTGCTCGATAAAAGAAGGGAAAGTAACAGCTAAATCTGAAAAAAGGACATTTTTACTATCGCTTTACCATACAGTGGTAGAGAATTGCAGGTGAAGTGCTCTTTGGACCAATTCAATGTTAATATTATATTCTGGTTGTTGATTGGTTAGGGAGGATGTCCTTCCTGTCATTTTACACCCTGAGGAGGACAGCAGCAGCGTGTCCTCCTCTGCCCCATGGATGTATTATAAGAGTTGGATACTAGACCAAAAATGGTGCCCATTCAGTCCAACAAGTACCTCTCACCTGGCGCATACCCCAGAATATGTTTCTAGCCTCCGGGTTTGGTTACACGTTGTGTGGCCCACTGAATATGCACAGTATTGTTTCTCCCGCTCGGCCTATAGACATTAAATTGCGATGATGTCACAGATTTTTAAATTGCTTTTCTCGGCTTGAGGAAAGTTTTACAAATATAAAATCTCCATGGATCAAAAACTCATAATATAAAAAGTCAGACCTTGTTTGCAGTTTGAGGTGTCCTGTCAACAGTTTTACAGATGTGTCTTTTACATTGGTGGTCTATAGGGAAAATGCTTTTTGGGCTGCAGTGGGATTTTTCAATGCAAATTGTGAGTGACCACTAGGAAAAATTGGTTGCAAGGCTGAGCAGCGGAGCTCTATCCAGTAGGGATGTGCAGAGAGCCTAGTATTTGTATTTGTAGCTACATTTGTTGAGGCAGCAAAATTATTTATATTTGTATTTGAATAAAAGTGGAAATAGGTGTAAGAATACAGTTTTAGTTTTAGTTTTTATTACGCTTTTAATTTTAGGATATTAAAGTTTTGAAGTGTTTATGAATAATATAAACCATGTTACGAAGGAGGTCCCCACACCGGGTCTCGAACTCCAGTCTCCCAGATCATAGACAACTGCACTGACTACTGAGATAAAACCAAGTGTATTAGAAATGTGCAGACAGACCTCTACTTATTTATACACCCAGAACAAAGAGACAGCACAGCATATAACATTTAGAGAAGAACTTCAGTAGCAATTCTTGCTGTGCACTTTTCATTTATTGCCTATTTATTACAACCTAACTTTGTGTAAAGGAGAAGAGGAACAACAGGTTATGGATAGTCCCTTGAAAGCACTTCGCTTGTGTCAGTAGCACGGCTTTATCTCTGTGGAACACCCCGAACTCCGGGAGTGATGTCCAGATAAGGAAATGTGCGTCATGCAGCAAGTTGATGTGACTCCTCTCTGAAGACCTGCTGACAGACATAACAGCAGAGCAGAGGAGAGAGACTAGATAGCAATGTAACCAACCTGCAGCTGGTATTTGACATGTTTTTTTTCTTCCTGAAAACAAGTAATTTTTTAAATATTTGTACAAAATAAATGTTCGTAAAAAAAAAAAACACTATTTGTGCTTTGCCAAATAATAGGCCCAACCCTTCTATCAAGCTCTTATTATACATCCATGCTCTGCCCCCCACCACCACTTCACACACACTGCCCTTTCCCCTCTTGCCTGCCCCCCAGGTGTCGCTTATGAAGCAATTTAATAAGAATTTCAGTAATGGATTTTTTTTTCAAACAAGACAGAAAAAATATTTTATAAATGATACTGAGATTTGGTAATGGTTTATTTCAACCAATTACTCTTTTTTATATTTTGATCATCTCCCTCTTGCCTCTCAAAAATAGAGGAGGAGCAACCTCCTCTGCCTCTATGGAAGAGCCTCCTCTGGTACATTTTAACATAGAGAAAACATAGTCTTTAACAAACAAAAGTGCATTAAAATCCAAGCGGCTCATTTAGATTGTCCATGGCCTGTTATATAATGTAGTTGTGATGCTACAGCGATAATGCGGCCGTACTGGTCAGCTTTGGCTGCAGACGGTTACTTGCACAAATATTGGCTAATATATGTAGTATAAAATACAGTGATAGTTTTCAGACCATAGGATATCTAATCTAAATGAGTCACATGTTTTAACTCCAGTTTTGTTTTGATTTTAGACAAAGATACATGGATATACAGTACATAGATTTAGCCTGTTTGCTGGACATGTCCAAATGTCAATCATTGTTAAATGTTACATTCTGTTAATTAAAAATATAAGATCACAAATGAGTAAGACTGGCTCACTGGTTGGGCTGTAAACTACCTGCTGTCTCCTAACCTTCTCTCTATCAGCTGTGTGGCCCAGCTCATCTGCATAGTGCATCTCAGACAGACGCACATTTGTTATTCCTCTGGTTGCTTGTTTGGGCAGGAATATGAGGAAGTTCATTAGTGACAAAATTAATGAGATAACACAAAAAAAAAATAATTTTCAAAAGTCAACAGTTTAGACCATGCAGGGACTCACGGAATCTGCTCTGCCATGCCCATTTATGGCTGTTCACAGTTTTCTTTAAAAAAAAATGAAAAAGCTGGTGGAGCACACTGGGTAGTAGCTTAATTCTACAGGATCTAATAGGTTGACCCCTTACTTCCACGTCAAATCCAGGGTTTGCTCTGCCAAGATGACATGATGACAAAAATGCAGAAACTGAGCAGATAGAGAACAAAGGAAAGCCTGGGCCACAATTCCTCCTACAACTACAAACTACAAACTTCAAACATTGTTCTGTTCCTGCAAGTTCTCAAAACCTGTTTTGTTCAAATCTCTCAAATCTTAACTTTGGTCAATGCCAAATATGAGATATGGACAAAACCAATTTAACAAGCACTGTACATATAATACTGGAAAATAAGCTTTTAAAGTTCATAAGCGCTTGTAATCTTACCAGAATCCTTTAACATGTTGACATCAGTGGCTCCAAAACAGGATTGGAACATTTCACCAAACATGTTGTTCAGGCTCTTGAAAAAAACAGAAAAAGAAAAATGTAAACACTGTTGATATATGTTTGGATTTTTTTTAATAACTGTTTCTAAAAAAAATCTATTTCTGTGTTGTCTTTTGATCTTGTCATCCTTGTATTGTTCCATTCATTTTTCAGTGGTGTTGATTAACTGATTGGTAATTATACTAATTATTTTTCTTACGTTGGTTTCAAATAAAAATATATATAGTATAGTATATAAATATACTGAACAGAATATGTTTCATATCTGAATGTATTACTTAGATCCTTTAACATCAGGCACCCTCTCTGCATATTGGGGAAAGCAGCACTCCTAATTTTAGAAGCTCTCAGTTTGTTGCCAACTTTTGTGGATTCTGTGATTTCTACCCTGGAAGCAGTTTGCTTATGTTTGACTAAAATGAAAAGTGTTTTAGTCAATTAAGACTAGAAGAAAATGTTTATAGTTTTCTTTGATTAATACAAGACTAAAATGAATCAAGTTTACCAAAAATAAAAACTCACATGAACTTTTGATCTTAGGACAAAAATTTAAGTCTTAAAAAAGCTAAAAAAAAAAAAAAAAGAAAATTGCATTACTTGCAATGTATTTAATGTACTCTCAGTAGTTTGGCCTGCCTCATTTCAAGTCCTTTTTATTCCTGGAGCCAAGGCACATTCATCCATAAACACTAATATACATATGGAAATGATTTGTAACACATGCACATGTTTGATGCCACTACACATGCCCGTACTCAAATACACATACACACACTGACAACATCTTAACACAAGAAGAGTGTCTCCATCTGTATCTCATACTAACGTGCAAACTCATTCAGAACCATAAGATGAGCCTTTTAATGATATTTCTCCAAGCCTTTAATGATAACCTTGAACAATGCAATGCTGGTAACTGCTACATAATATCTATCGATTCCATCCGGTGCGATTTCCTTGAGTAGCTCAGGCTGAAATTACTTGTGTGTTCAGAACTGAGCATTTCAAACAGACTGCTGTATACCTCAGCAGCAATCAATCAGCCTTAATCCAAAACCAATTTACTCCGCCTGAAGAGGAAAATATCTTTTAATCTCTTGCCGACAATTCCTGATTGCAGTGCCGGGCATCAGTTGACAGTCAAACTGTGCTGCTTAGAATGGGACGTTTATATTGGATTTGCGGTTGCCGTTTTTACATATACATGAATGAATAGTCAATTTAATACCTATGAGCACATTTTTCCCTCACTGATGATGGGATATTGCTTTCCAGACATCTTCTCCATAATCATTTTCCATTCTATCCTTCAAGACACTGTAACAAGAAAGACAAAAAAGGTCATCACAGGCTGAAAGAAAAAGAAAAATAAACACAGCTGATTTACTTGTGAACAAATTGGAGAGAAAAATGCCAAAGTGTTCCATGACACTATCTTTTCACATTTTAATCTCACTCTGGATTAAAGCTGTCAATATGAACAGTTATCTCTGAAAAATTCATTGTACCTCTGACATTAAGCAATCTGCTGTACATAGGGATTGTTTGTGTTGTACTCCATCTTATAAAGCAGAGGTGATTACCTCTGTCAGGAGCAAGACAATAGTCACACTGAACCCATTATTACCTCTGCCAGTGTTGGAAGGGACATATGTTTGCATCTCACTTTGTCTGTCTGTCTGTCTGTTGGCAGTGTGTCTTGAAAATTAAAAATGGATTTGCACCAAACAATGTAGACAAGTCCCTCAAATTAACCAAAATATGCTGCTAATTTTTGCCCCACAGAACAGCACATATAATTGTTTTCTGATCTGATGCCTCTATTGACAGGATGACACCAAACCCCAACCACTATGGTTTGGGCACAAAAACAACTTTGATAGGAAAGATAAAGGTATGGGTCAGTACTACTTTTTTATCAACACTTAGTTACAAAGGAAATGGCCTTGGTCATGGTTAAGATAACCAAACGTTAATTACATTTTACATTTTGTCATTTGGCAGACAAACGAAGCAAGACAATCATAAGGACAGTGACAGTGACTCAAAACAGACGTAGCACGAATTCTCAAGAAGCTTTGTTAAAGCAAGAAACTGAGTAAAAGAAAAAATAGAAAAGTGCACAAGCAATACGATAACAAGAAAGTAGTGCAACAATCAGCAAAGTGCTAAAAGGTTAAAGGGGCTCAAGAGTTGACATATTGATGGAAAAGAGTTCAGGCATTTCTTGAGTGCACCAAGGGAGTGGAGCTGAGTAGCTCATTCCACCTTTGCAGAACCACAAATGAGTAGAGTCTGGATTATGATTTCATATCAGGCAGTGATGGTATTACCAGATGTTCATTTGTAAACCGGAGTGGAGGGAAGGGGACATACGGCCTGATAAATGACTCAGTGTAGGAGGGTGCCATTCTATTAGTCGCCTTGAAGGCAAGCATTGGTTGAACACCAGACTTGCTGCATTCTGAATCCTCTGTACAGGTTTAACAGCACATGCTGGTGATCCAATCAGGAGCGAGTTGCAGTAGTCCAGTCATAGGATGACCAGTGCTTAGACTGGAGCTGTACTGCATGCTCAGACAAGTACAGCCGAATCCTCCTGATGTTGTAAATAGTAAATCTACATGACTGGGAGACTGTTGCAATGTGTTCAGTGATAGACAGCCAGTCATCAAGTATAACACAAAGATTCTTGCAGACTTGGATGGTAGTGGCAGGCATGACAATGAAGTTGTGATGAACAGCTGAACTCACAGGGAAAACAAGAAGCTCAGACTGTCGATCTGTCATCCAAGCAGAGATGTGGGCTAGACAGGCCGAGATGTGTGCTGGGACTGTGGTATCCTCTGGGGGGAAGGACAAGAACAGCTGGATGTCATCAGGGTAGCAGTGGTGAGCAACCCATGTGATAAGAAGCCATGTGACTTGATGATGGAACACAGCTAGCTGGTTTACAACGTGAAGAGAAGACAGCCAAGCACAGATCCTTGAGGAACACCAGTGGTTAGCTGACCTGACTTTGACTCCTCTCCAATACACCCTGTAGAACCTCCCAGAGAGGTAGGACTTGGACACTCTCTATGATGCTGAGGCTGGAAAGAGTGGCAGGAGGATCTGATGCAGATAGGTCAAGCAGGATGAGTACTGATGACCCATCTGCCACTCTCACTGACCTAAGGGAGTGCAGAAATGCCAACAGAGCAGTCTCAGTAGAATGACCACTCTTGAAGCCAGACTGGTAAGAATCACTTCACTTCACTTCACCTCACAGCCCAGATCCTGGGGTTTCCTGCGGATGAGAAAGCAGAAAAAAACTCCAGGAAGAAGCCAAGTTAGCAACATGCATTAATGGTACATGAATGCATACAGATGCATACAGATGGAGATCAAGTAGGTTGTTCTGTGAGAGAATGTGAGAGATTTATTAAAACACAGCATGTTTAAGTGTTTTGTATAAAAATTAGAGAAGAGAAACTAGTGTGTAATTTTCTACTTCCGATGGATTAATTGTTGGTTCTTTGAGCAGTGGGGTTACTCGAGCCTGGTTGTTGGTAGAAAATGGGAACAGTGGTCTCCCATGTTAAAGTTCCATCTATTCACCCCAACCTGCTTTATACGTGCACTTTGTGGTTTTTGGGCATTTGCTTTAACAACTTATGTCCTTCTTGGCTACATGGAAAGGTTGGTTATGGGAAATAAAAATGATTAAATGGTCAAATGGGGACATTGGTGATTTGTAGTATAAGAGTCATCAGACTCACATAATTCAAATTATAAATTAATAGGAAACCAACAAGGAAAAGATGTTAGGATGGCAACATAATTGGTGGTGCTTGTCACTGAAAGGAAGTCAAGGGCATACTTTCCACTGGGTATAGGAGGGATGTGTCCCCCTCATTTTCCACACACATACCCATGCACATAACCCAAACCTTTTATGTTATACAACATGTACACATCAGTATATTAAAAATGATAAGCCCTTATGGATACTGTAACTGCATATGTGGCTTCTGAGAATCCACCAGTCTATTACACAACTACAGTCTCCTGGGTTGAATCCAACCATGGACCTTTGTCACATGAAGAGACATTTTAGGCTTCAGTTTTATTGCATTTTGTCTTTATTGGTATTCAGCCCACCCTATCACCAGACAAGAATGTCAGTATTGAATGATTCTGCAAAACCCTGGATTATGTTCTGTACCAATATTTTTAAAATCCTCTACATCATCAGCACATGGAAACTACAGAATGGTCAAGGATAGGAAAGATCATGTTTACAGTTATTAGTTTTTTACAATTGCTAATGAACATTTCTTTATACTGAGTTCACTTTTTCAAAACTATTCACACAGTTCTCTTCACTAAATGCAGCTCAGCACAAAACTTAATGTTACATTCAAAATGCACTAATGCAATCAAAATACTTCATCCATATTTCAGGATCATCTCTGGAACACTGACAATTGTTGGGCCTCAAACCATGAGGTCACACAGAGAAGGCCTACATGTACCCACTGAGGCCTGACAACGAGGTGCTTTTTCCTTTGTTTTCCCAGAGACAAAGGAATAGCGCCAAAATGCTGCTTACAGACAATGGGAGTCCATTGCAAACTCCATTTCCAGTGATGCTTTGCAATTTTCACACCTCAGCAGGCAACAGTCAACATACAGTCTCTCATTGGTGCAGCCATGACATCACTGCCCCTTTAAAAACTGAACATGCCCTGAAAAACACGCCTTTCCTATGAGCTAGGGGTAACTTCTGTCCCTCTGTGAGTCAGCTTGACTAAAGGGGGTACCCCACGCACGTGTTTTTCCCCTCACCAAAGACTCCCCTCGCCGGACGAGATGAGACTTCGACCGTGTTCACCCGGACACCATCCCTGGATCCGAGAGAGACCACTGCTGCGCCCTCAAATTCCCTCGAGAAGGAAGAAACTGAGTTTCTTCAGGAAGACGTGGAACTTCTCTGCCCCGCTCTTCTTCACCGAGTCGACTCTGCTGTTTCTCCGCCGTGCCGTGAGAATCAGCCCCCGGTAAGCCCACGGACAGCGGCACGGCCACTGTCTGCATCCGAGCCGAGGACAGAGCCGGACAGAACCAGACAGAAAGACGGACTTCACACACACCCTGCTTGCTTTCTGAAGCGACCAAGTAAGAGGCATAAGTCTGGGCAGAGGCAGTGTTAGTTGTGTTCTTTTCAGCATCAGTGCTGTTGTTTAGCATTTAGCATTTAGCTTTTTAGCCTTATTGCTATTGTTCGTTGTGTGGATTGACAGACCGCCAAGTCCATTTTCTCTGCCTTACTCTTAGGAGTATTTTAAGTTTGCTGCCTGTTTAGTTGTGTTCACCACGCTAGACTGTTTTGTGTTTGTCCCGCTTGGGACTACCGCTGTGTTTGTGCCACCGTGAGTGAGTAAGTTGCTTTGTCGATCAGAAACCAGACAATGTGCGTTACAGACTGCCATCCGGATGCTGTCTGTGGACAAAGGAACTGCTTCTTCTCCCCTCACGATCGCTTTCCCTCCTTCTCCCTCTCTTGCAACTAACACACACACACGCACGAGCACACATACACGCACCGACATCTTTTTACACATCTGATGCTCAGATAACTTTAGATACAGCAGCTGCTCTATCTTTCCTTATCCGCCATCAGACACGTGTGTTTTTCACGGAATTGGGTAAGCGCAAGATGCCAACCACCAGGTGGAGCCATCTTGCTGTTGTCTAACCAAGACACTGCCGCACTTCCGCCCATGCGGGTCTTGAGTGACGTGACTTCCTCCCATAGTCACGTCCACGTCGCAGACCGACAACGTCATCACGTCAGGCCCCATCGCCATCTTGACACACACACAAACACACACACACACACACACACACACGCACGCACACACACACACACTCATGCATTCCCCTGCATGTGCTCAACCCTGTACATACCTGTTTGTGTTTTGCTTGGTAGAATTAGATTTTAGAATAGTAGTTTATTGATCAGAGTATATGTTAACTTTGTTAACCTTGCTAAGTTTAATAAATACTGTTATATCTTTAAAGAGAAGTTTTTTTGTCATTATTGTGTTTAACATATTGTGAAAAGTGGTTGATTGAAGGAGTCAGAGCTCGAATTCAACCCTTCTTTGTTCACCCTTGAATGTTGATATCTCTCAGATATTAACATTCTAGGTGAACTCCTTTTATGAGACTACCTTGTTTGGTTATTGGTCCCGGTTTCCGGGTGGTGCCCCATATTTGTTAATACATATTAATTCTATTAATTTTATATTCAATTAATTATTACTGATAATTGTTAATTATTGTTAATAACCAAATGTGCTCCTCACAGATCCAACAGTTGGTGCCCGAATTATTGATTGATATTAATGATCTCTTGATTTCATAATTCATAATTGTCTATGATAATTATGAATAATTGCTAATAACCAAACGCACTACTGCCCATCCCAACACAATGTTTGACTCCCAACAAGAAAATTTTGTCACTCATTACTCAATGACCACCACAATGCCTATTCATTTACTTTGCATAAACCAAGCTTCAATTACAACAAAAAGAATGACACTTCTCTATTGCATGGACATTGCTATCTTACTGTATGTGCTTATAGGCTTTAATAGTGCACAAAATAAACTAGAGTAATTCCAGTAATGCAACACAAAACTATTCATATTTACTATACATGCATGTGTGTACAGTATACTATACTATATAATGTATGCGAAGGATAGCTACAGATACAGAAATATAATAGTGCTTGTCAACCCTGTCTTCTGTACAAGTTCTTGTCGACATCACACCTGCATAATCTTTTTGCAAATATGACAAGATATCCATCATTCTTTGCATCCAAGAGGGACATCTAATGATGTGGATGGTGGTCATGAACTTTTCACCTCTATGAACAGAAGAATTCCTCTGTGAGTTTGAGGAATGAACTGGGAAATGCCACATTGTCCCATACAATTACAAAATGTTCTGGATTCACCTCACCTGCCCTCTTTCCTCACCTGAGCAAGTCTTTTATAGAGGTCATCAATGAATGTATGAGGTGCTCAGTGTTGT
The DNA here is from genome assembly GCF_914725855.1 of Thunnus albacares. NCBI lineage: Eukaryota > Metazoa > Chordata > Actinopteri > Scombriformes > Scombridae > Thunnus > Thunnus albacares. The sequence goes on along the minus strand of NC_058128.1, from coordinate 25,762,380 downwards.
ATGTCCCCTTTAGGAGTTTTTGCATTATCTTTTCTATTTCTTTTTAGAGGTAGATGTAGTAGAATGCAGCAAATTGCAGTCTAATTTACATTAATCTTGTGTTATGTTAGGTTTTTGAATGTAATTGTAACAGTTTTGACAAGAGTTGACACAGAGTTTTGATGGTGGTTGAGTTTGAGTGAGAAAACAGTTAATGAATCTTGAAATATGCAGCGATTAAATGCAAAAGCATTTTGTGTCAAAGCAGTGAAAAGTGATCCACAGTTAAGTCCACACTGACTTAGTGATTGTAAAAAACTGTGAAAAGGTGAATGCTAATTGCAGATCTGTGACAGGACATGAACTCTGGTCTTGTAAATGAAAATGGCTGGTGCCCCCCAGGACAAAAAATACAATGAAAGTGCCCTTTAAGGTGCCCCCACAGTATGATTAAGTGCCCTCGAAGGTGCCTTTACAGTATTATAAAATGCCTTCTAAAGGCCTTTACACACTGGACACGATTTTTTCGTGTGATTAATTCGCAGGTTAATATATTTTTTCGAACTGCTGTATGTGTCATGAGTACTTTCACACAGAATGTGAATATTACAAGGCGAAAAAGCGATGTGATTTTTTTTCGGACCCAGGTCGATTTTTCTGACTTTTCACACAGCGAATAAAAGCATCAACCAATCACAAAGTGTAACCTGCACAGACAGCTGTTTCTTGCGAAGGCCCATGTGGGGTGTTGAATATCCCGCTGTGTGTGTTTTGAACTTATTTACCGTATCTATATTGATTGATCAGCTCCTAGTCTGTCTGTGAGCACTGAAGGCAGACAGGTAGGTTCACTCACTGTGAACATGAATCAATACATTGATGTATCATGTATCATATGCATCATCACCATGTATTTATAAATACAAACACTGTAGATTTCTTCCCATGGAGCGGACATGCAAACTGTTTTGGTTCAGTAACTCCCTGCTGTCAGTCAGCCTGGTGAAGGCAGTTTGTCCTCAGCCTTCCCAGGTACTACAGCTGACAGGCGGCTGCTTCTGTGGACATGAGACACTGAACGCAGGTCGGAGATCATCATCATCACTGGAGGATGATATCAACATCCTCCAGTGATGATGATCTTGTCGTTCTCCTCACTCGACAAAAGAGGAGGAGAGGGTTATATCCGCTCAATCCACAACGGCTCTGACCTGCGTTCAGCGTCTCTGTCTACTGAAGCAGCCGCTGTACAAACTGCCCTCACCAGGCTGACTGACAGCAGAATGAGCTGTCGCAAATTCCCTCACAAATTCATTTTTCTGTGTTTCTGTCGCAAATTCGTATCGCTGCCAGCGTGAACAGTTTTGATGCGAACTGTTCGCAGGCAATTATTTCGCAATTTCGTGTTGTTTATTTGCATCGCTGTGTATGTGTAAAGGCCTTAAGGTGCCTGCACAAAGGAGAAAATATACCAAAGTTCTATAATGACTGTTTTAGTTGTGGGTAAATCAGGATGAAATGCCCTATAGAGGGCCTCTACATGTGACAATCTGGAAGTTTGTTTTCATGCATGCCCTTTCAGCGGAAGAAAATGTAATAGTGCCCCTTAAAGTACTCCCAAAAGCAAGAAAACATGATGTGCTCTTAAAATGAAGAGGATGTAATGCAGTGCCCTATGATGCCATTGTAATGGGGTGAGCTGAAGGTTCTGTATGGGCGCCCATCTTGTGAACAAAAAAAAAAAAGGAAAAAGTGCAATTTAGGGTTCCCCTAAGTCTAACATACTGTAGTGCAGAATTGGGTGCCCTTTCACTGAAAAAGGTGCCCTATAGGGTCCACCGTATGGGAGAAAAACATGGTGAAGTGCCCCTCCAGTGAGGAACATGAGATACTTTGCCCTATAAAATGCCCTTATGATGGAGTAAACTGGCCATTATTGTATAAATTAATGTATCCTTTATGTAATGATCATTAGGAAAAATAGAGCACCATTAAAACATTCTGTAGTTGTTGTAACTGACATTATTCCATTTAGCTGATTTTGGCACAGTACTACTCACTAGTTTGCTCATCTGAAGGGGGTGTCCCTTTAGATTGTTTTTGTAACTTTGATACTAGGGGTGCTTTGCCAAATATATTGTTTGGCAAAGCACAAATAGTGTTTTTTTTTTTTTTTTACAAATATTTGTTTCATACAAATATGTTAAAAATTATTCCTTTTCAGGAAGAAAAAAAAAAGTCAAATACCAGCGCGCAGATCTCAGTCTGCACACTGGTCTATCTCAGTCTCCCTCCTCTGCTCTGCTGTTACATCTATCAGCAGGTCTCAACGAGGGGAGTCACATCCACCTGCTACATGACGCACATTTCCTAATTTGGACATCACTCCCGGAGTTGGGGGTGTTCCCCAGAGAAAAAAGCTGAGCTACTGACACAAGCAAAGTGCTGTCAAGGGACTCTGCATAACCTCTTGTTCCCCTTCTCCTTTCCACAAAGTTAGGTTGTAAAAAATAAGCAATAAATGAAAAGTGCAAAGCAAGAATAGCTTTTGAAGTTCCTCCCTACACATTACACTGTGTGCTGGTTCTGTGTTTAAATAGGTAGAGGTCTGTCTGCAATTAGGCAATGAGTAATGTTTTAGCTCAGTAGTCAGCACAGTTGTCTATGATCTGAGAGACTGGAGTTCGAGACCCGATGTGGTGACCTCCTTCGTAGAGTAGTTTATTCATGAACACTTATTGTAACACTTACTGTAACACACTAAACAAAAATAGGATTTTTAAGCCTCTTTCCACTTTTATTCGAATTCAAATACAAAAAATGTTGCTGCCTCAACAAATATAGATACAAATACAATTACTGGGTTCGCCGCACATCCCTACTTGATACTACGACAATTTATGAGACAGGTCACATAGCAAGGCTATTTTGCAATTAAGTGTTTGGATTAAATTTTTATTAAGGATGCATTACTAATGTATGTAGACTGTATTTTCTAAGTTGGTTTTATATGTAGACCTGTCCAAAGCTAAACAATATGCTAAATAGATAGTAGCTTGCTAACTAGACACATAGCCTACTAAATATTAAATATTTGGTACAAACTACAAATCAACCTTGTGGTGTAGTAAAATCAAATTAAGGAAATCATTAGAGTATTCTTCATTCAAAATGTGTTTACAACCCTTGAGCATGGATTAACTTGCACTTGTAGAGAGGGAGATTAGTATTGGGTTACCCTATGATTACAGAATGCCAAGAAGAGACAGAAAATTGAAGACAATACAAAGGGATCTGCAAAATGCAGCTAGAGGCAGCAAGGGGGGAGATGAGAGAGATAGAGGTATGTTTGCATTAGCTATTAGCAATTAGAGGGATGCCCAGTAGAACTTAAACCTGTGCCTTGGCATGTTAAAAAGTTTTAGAAATAGATCCTGTCATGAAACTGTTATGAAATCTGGAAGAGAACCTTTTGAGTAACCCTGCTAACAGAGAAACAAAGAGGAGTGAAAACATAACTTTCTTGGTAGGGGTAATAACATACATGACAAAGGCAAGGGCACTTCTAGTGCTGTATGTCAGTGCCTTACCACCCCAAGTAACTGGAAAGGCATGACAAATGACAGAGCTGCCCAATCTGTCAAGGATGTTTACAAACTCTATGACATGGAGGAAGACAGTATTGTCACTGAACTGAAGGTGTTTCACTCTTCCTATGCCCTCCCTACAAGCAATGTCCAAGCTATGCTCATGTGCCTTAAAGAAAATAATGTGGACACATTCTTCCCAAATCTGACAAAACTAAAATAAAAATAAGGCTTATTTTGGACTAAAATAAAAATATATGCTACATTGCCAGTGACAACTGCATTAATCAAGTGATCATTCTCAGAACTGCAGCTGATCAACACCCAGCTTAGAAACAGATGTGAAGAAGGAAGGCTCTCAGATCTTCTGCTGTTGTCCATTGAGAGGGACATCCCAACAGACCATAATGAGATCATTAACATTTACAAAGGCATGGCCAAAAGGATTCTCCTTTTATTTCACTAATTGTGCGTCTCACTTCCCTGACAAGACTACCCAAAACAGCTAATTCTCAAAATGTTAAAAGTTCCATGTTTTTAGTACAGATGTGTTTGAGAAATAAACAACGTTAAAACGTTACCCATTCCCCATATTTTATTATAGAGATGTTTGTAAAATACATGTTAAAAAGTGATTTTTTTTAATACAGAGGTGCTGTTTCCTGATATATTGAATCACCCTATTAAATGCTAATCTTAATTGGGAATGTAACCTTTTTGTCAAACATGCATCATTGTTCTCTGCTGGGCCCACTGAATGTATCAGGTGCCCTTTATATTTTTTTGCTCCTGCCCCTCAGACTGCCTGGGTCCATCACTGCACTCATTTACCACCCCGACCTCACTATATAAAGGACATACTACTTCCTGGCACTTGGTGATTCAATATGGTTGCAGTTGGTAGGGATACTGGGCTGACTTAGCAGTAGATAGTGACAGGAAATGGGAAAAAAAGAAAAGCAGACTCATTTGTTAAATGGTAATGATATGTGATAGAGGTGACAGATATGTTTTTGTATGGAATATCAGATAATATTTAATTTGTGTTTTTAACCAACTGCAGTTGTTTTACGACACTGAGTTCAGCATTAGCTCCAGCAGATTGAGCTCTGCAGCACAATAGATCATCATCATACAGTGATTTTCTCTACATTCACAGCTCTAATGAGAGGACAATAACAACAGTCACAATTTCCTCTGGCTATAAACAATAACGTGTCACTTGCTGTAGTACATTTGCCAACGCAGTCTCTCCAAGTCCCACAGTAACCAAACTAATTGAGGGCCATATGTAAGCAAGTAGTCCTTGCTTTAGAGTAGTGCAGGGAAGCAGCGCAGGGAGGGAGTCTTACAAATGAGCCCCCCTGAAGGGAAGCACAGCTGAGCCACAGTCAAGCAGAACATCACCACGCAGAACAAGCCAGAGCAAGCCAGGGACAGCTCACTCAGTGGTTTCGTCCGCCAAAACTGAGTTGTGTGTTTGGTATAGGCACAACACTTGAACTAGCGCTGCAAGTGCAAGAGCTAGATGCAGTAGGTAGTGTAGAAAATAATAAATATAGAAATGGGGAAAATTGGTATCAACGTAAATAATGACAACACTTTAATTTGAAGCAGCCATCAAATGACAAAGTTCTTGAGAGTGCTAGTTATCATAGTGTGGCAGTCTAATATAATGTATGAAAAATAATGCATTGTTCATTTTCCATGGTGTTTTGTACAGAGCCATAGACAGAACGTGCAGGAAAATATTTTAGATTGGTAACAATAAAGACCTAATTTTGAGTTGTCTTGCCAAAACTTTTGTTATTTTGCAAAACATTATGTTGCAAAATAGATTTTTTTTTCTTGTGCCCTGCCAGCAGTGGTGGAAGTACTCAGATCCTTTACTTAAGTAAAAGTACGAATACAGCAATGTAAAAATATTGTAAAAGTCCTGCATGAAAAATCCTACACTGAAAAAAAAGACTCAATTCAATAGTGGACATTGGTTGCACACAGATTGTTTGCTTTGGCAGGAACTTACAGAATTGTTATATCAACACAAACTGTTTATGTTCAATCAACACAAGTACTTTGTGTTGATACAAAGTTATTGAAATTTGATGGAATAAAGTAAATTAAACACTGTGGTCATTTTACTTATACACAATTTGATCACTTTATTCCAACACATTCGAATCTTTTTTATTCCAACACTGTTTGATCACTTAATATTTATTTTATTATTATTGTTATTATTATATTAAATATTTAAGATTAAATTAATTTACAAATTTTAATATAATTTAATGTAAATATAAAACACTAAAGAAACAATAAATTACAATTAAAATTTCAGCAAACAATTATTTTCTTGGTGTATAATACTTGTCAATGAACTTTTTCTTGATCATTCTTAACATTACCCACTTTTTCCTCCAATGATGAAACAGTTTTGTTTCAAAACCTTTATTCCTAGAAGAACAGCAGGTGTCCCAGCTTTAAATGTGGCAGGTTCAAATGTCACATATAAAATGACATATTTTAAGCAAGAGAAGGCACTTCACTGCAGATCAACCTAGTGACACCAATTTCTACATTACCAAACTGCCTTGTGTATCTATCAGAGTTCAAACAGTATGAAAGCAGTGTGATTACATAAACAGTGTGAAAGCAGCAAAAATGGTGTTACAAGGGGCCCCCTACCTCCCCTCCTCCTTTTCCCTGATTTATAGGAGTCTGCATACAGTTCACACACATCCCTGAACAAGAAATACACTGAACAAGTGCACCTTAAAAGCGCCATGCAACGATAAAGACTATTCAAAAATATATCATATGACTATATAAAATAGTAATATCAAATATGCACAGAACCGCACAGCAATTACAACTGTAAAACAGCTAATTGAATATTAACAATAAAATGTGCAAATAACTTGACAGTGACAACTGTAAGACATCAATATTGGAAGTAAGAGGACAAGCCACACCACTCGGTCAAAAGGAGCTATAGGTTTCTTATACAGGACTTTTCCAGGAGCGGTGGGCCAAAACAAAAGCAGTGAGCTCTTCTCACTGGTGCATTTTAGTTTTCAGGCTTTGGGCCCTTCTTGATAGTTCAGCTTCATCCAAGTCCATTATTACCTTTTGAAGAACTTCGAAGGTGTAGCAGAGCTTTGATGGATACGTCATATTTAAGGTATAAAAAAGTCCGAACAGCATGGCAGATGCAAGGGCCACATTCTGCAGATCGCGAAGCACCACCACGCCCTCAATGATTACTCCAACATCAGAATAGTCACTGCTGGGAGTCTCTCTGGCGACTTAGTGTGTTGGCCTCAGTCATGTCTTGGTGAAAGGAAAAGAATGTCTTAAAGGATAGGTTCATTTATTTAGTTTTTTTTTTTTTTTCTCTCAACCTCATTAAGATGGCAATTTTATGCCACACAGATTATTTCAACCATTACCTCAGGACTAAGAAATGCAAAAAAAGAAGTTATTATAATTTAGGCCCCTTATTATTTATTTATTTTTTACATGTTTTAACAAACTTATTTTTTTCTCACCATGTACTTCTGCACCAGATCATCAGGATCCTCGTTGAGGTAGATGCAGAGTCCTTTTATGATGCCAGCATCAATGTCATCCTCAAGGATTAGAACAAAGAACATAGCAACATTTTAACTCAAATTGTCAATAGCAGGGAAGAATGTGGACAAAGTTGTATTTTAGGTTCAGGTGCATCCTTGTTTTGGACATTTCAGGTCCTTAGTCCAACTGAAATTAACTCATTCACATTTACATTATAGATAACAATGCATCTTTAATAGTGACTTCATCCTGCACTAGTGGATGTGATTTAGAACAAAACAAACAAACAAAAAAAAACAATCACACCAATTTCTCATAGTGGGACAGTATGGTTGCATTATAAATCTTCTTGGTCCTTTCAGTGGTATGCAGCTGTTGAATTATGGGAAAATTGACCACTGTAATGGATACTTACAAATCTTTTACTGACCTAATGCAATGCATATGCAATTTATAGTTAAATAGTTAAAAGGGTCTTACCTTCATCTTAGCAGCCATGTCTTTAATCTTTTTGCTCTGCTGCCCTGATCACTTCGCAAACACCCTCAGCAGACTTGCAAAGTGTAGGTCAAGCTGTGATAGAAACCTTGACTGTAGAGGCATTGTCATGCATTTATCTGAAACAACATGAAATCATTTCTAAAGGTGTGACAGACAATGGCGATAACAGAGTGGGACAGGGTTAAATAAAAATTATATATGCGCGCCAATAACAGAGCAAATTAAAAAAATTATTTTCTCACCCCAAAAACAGCACATAGTGAAAGTGCTGACTCCAGTTGATATGGACAGACTAAGTTTGCTTGTCAATCTGGAGCCAAAAGAGCAGCATAAAAAAAACACTTCTATAATGTAAAACTGTATTTCTCTAAACACAAAAAATACTGAATGTGTACAGTGTGAAGTAATTATGTTTTTTGATGGCTGATTCCAATCTTTTCATAGAAGAGCAGCAAATAGCCAATATATATTTCTGCATCTGAAAATGTAAATGACACCAATGCTCTCTTATACATTCATATAACAGTGGAGTGTAAGGCTGCTATATAGTTCTACAGTAGAGTGGCTCATTATCAGCTGCACTAAATACAAATCACTACATTTGTATAGTGTTATTTTCTTTCAAATATAACTTTGGGTGTAGACACTTCTAATCCTGTTAATTTGAGAAAAGATACATACTCACCATAGAACTTGAGCCACAGCAGCAGCGCTAACGTTATGAATGTCTAACAGCAATCTGCAGCAGCAACAAGAGTGACAACATTAAAATCAAACATTTCTACAATTCAAAACTGTGACTCACAAAACAAAAGTGACATATAATAAAAACAATGTATAAACTAGGGTTGCGTCACAATTTTCGAATATTCACAAAATTGTTAAATATCAAATGGTTTATGAGACTATCTTCTTTACTGGGACCTGGTAGCTTAGTAGCCAGAGCCTTCTGTAATGGTTAACGTTACCTTTTAATTCACGCGGGCACTCAAAGTTTCTTTCTGCCCATTGCTAGTGTGACCGCAGCCTAACGCTAAAAACACTCTAGCAATCTATGTCCTAAATGTTCAACACTAGAAAAATAATAAATAAATCGATAGCCTACCTTTAACGGCACAAACCCAATAACATAATCCTCCGACTGTCAAACCGCAGCAAAGCACCCGCACTCCTCGTTGATCAAAGCTAATGCTACATTAACTATTTTTGCTAACAAATGCTAAATTAGCAGATGAAGTTAGTACAAATCAACGCACGTTGCCAGCGGCCACACCCTATCAAGTTAACTGATGTCATTTCAACTAAATATTTGTGATGTTAACACAAATAATTTAACACAAACTCTTTCTGTATTATCTCACTATTACGGTCGGTCAACTTACCAATGCAAAGAAATGCGCACAGAGATGAACAGCGCTGCATTAAGTTAGGTAATGTTACCAGTAAGTTAATGGCGTCTGCTTGGAAATCTTCACCGAGGAAACGTAGTAGACACGGCAATTAAACAGTGCAAGAGCAAATAACCTCATGGCAGTTCATTAACTTATGTTGTTTGTGTGTTGGAAGTCACCAACATATGGTTATGCATTGGCTAATATTCAAATTTATTCCAGCAATCCATATTTACCAAGCTGAGCTGAGTAATGGCGTGACCGTGGACATGACAAAGCCAGTCTCTCTTACCTCAAATGCATTGCGCGGGATATCGCGAGAAAATTATATTGACACATAATTGATTCACTTTATCCTAACACGAGCTAAACAAGTTCATGTACTCTCTCTGCATAAAATGTAGTTTCAACACAATACTGTTACATTTTGCCTCAGAACATGAAACAATTATGTTAAATGCATTAAAGATATTTAGATAAATCCAACAGATAACAGTCTCCTTTTTTTTAAGTGTACTTAAGTAAAAGTAAATAAGTATTAGCAGCAAAATATTCTTATATATGACATCGTTAGATTATTAATACTGAAGCATCTGTGTGTAAGCAGCATGTTGTGGTTGCAGCTGCTGGAGGTGCAGCTAGTTTGAACTACTTTATTTACAGTTAGCTAGTTTCATCCAGTGGTTCCCAACCTAATTCAATTCAGTTCACGTCATTTTATTTATATAGTGCAGAATCATAACAAAAGCTATCTCAGGGCACTTTTCACATATAGCAGGTCTAGAGTACAGTCTAACCTAGGGGTCAGGCTGCTTCAAAGGATCACCAGATAAATCTGAGGGGTCATGAGATGATTAATGGGAGAGGAAAGAAGAAAAAGCAAAGTTCTGATACGCAAATCTATTTTTTTTTTACTTTTTGGACTTTTTCTCTAATCTTTGATTTTTGGTGAATAATTGGATCATTTGAACATTATCCAATGTATCAGATTTTCATCTGAAAAGTAACTAACTAATGTAGTGGAGTGGAAGTATAAAGTAGCATCAAATGTAAATACTCTAGTAAAGTATATACTCTAATTGTACTTAAGTACAGTACTTGTACTGAGTTACTTTCCATCCCAGCCTGCCTGCTGCAAGTGGACTTGAGGGCCAAATCCTTCAAAATAAAGGTGTCATCCCACAAATATTAACTGACTAGAAAACTTAAACTTGTCACAAAATGTACAATGTACAATTTATATATCCAATTACCCATGACGTATATTTCCTCACACTATCATTTATTCTGTGTGTAAGGAAGCATACAACAATATGACTACAATGACATTTTTAGAAGTGTCCACTGTACAACTACTCTTGTACATTGTTAATGCACAAGAGTGCACAAGCAAGCCAAAAGTCTCACGAGTTCCCACAGTGGAAAAGAGCTATCAAAGGATCTGGACTGGAATGGATTTCAGTGTTTGGAGAAACTGAAGGACCACAGTGGTTATTCCTACGTTATCCAGTTAAACATTGTAGTATGTTTTCCTTTAATATTGATACACAGAAGAGGTCAGAGGTGCTGAGTTTGACAATTGTTGATGTGAAAAGCAAAAAGTGTAACACCTATTCCCTGGATGAATAATGAGCTGAGCAGATGCCAATAGAGAGGGCACACAGTGTCCTCTACCCTAAATGGCCTGCCCACCTTTGCATTTTTTCAGCTTCCAAGTAGAGGAATGGTTGTTTAAGAGGTTTGTGGGTGGCTGCTGTTTTTCTCCTTATTGATCCTCCAAGCACAACTTTCCATTATGCAGAGAGGGCCAGGGCCAAACACGACAGCTAATTAAGATGGCTAATCATTTCATTTCACAGTGGCTGCAGGCTCTGTCACTCTTCTTCTCAGAACCTGTTGTTTGATATCAGTGACATGATAAAACAAGCTGGACATTTCTAACATTTCTGATCTACAGTGATGGTGAGCAATTCAGGGATTGAAAGGGTGCTAAAAGACTGAAAACAGGCCTTTGAATTGAATGACCAGCCACTGATGGAGTTTGACTGATTAGACCCTGATGCAGAAAGCCTAATAGTAGGCCATACTAAAATGCTGTAACACTGATTTCTGGTCCAGCAATAATCATATTATGTTTACAACAACTGAAACCATGTGACACAAACATATTTACAGGCAGTTGAAATATTCTATTTTGAAAATTTGGTGGAAATTAAAAACAATTTCTCACAATTTTTATTAGTTGAAATTGCTTGCTATCACAACCAAATATGATCAGTCACACTCTGACATCCATCTCCAATTGGAATCACATGTATCTTGTTCTGGCATTAAACATTTCAAGTCATCCTGTTAAACAGTTAAATAAAATTTGATCGTCAAATTTCAGTGTTGAGTATCAGAGAGGAGATGATTTTTGATATTATAGGAATGTTACTAATTTCATGAATGAATGTGTTTAAAATACATAAGGTTCACTGTTAAAACACCACATGGAAAATATTTCTTCAAAATAGAGCCCAAGAGATACATTGGCATAGCTAATATTTTGAATTTCAATTTCCGCTTATCAGAGCTTTATCAGTGTCGGCATATATCTCAGCAGATAAATAACAAGAAATGCCTGTTAAGAAACTAAATAGCCTAAATTAGCCAATTTCGAGAGAGGAGAGAGTCTTCATTTTTAACATGTCAGATCCTGTGAAATTTTACTGTGCTACAGCATAAATAATCTAAACAGGATTACTGCTGGATTTTAACAGGGCTATGGTGAACTCAAATCTGATCTAAAACATTTTACTAAGCACATTTACATAACATGTTTCAATGCGATAACAGTTTATGACATCAGTAGCCTATAGAGGTTCTACCTATACAGCTCAATATCCCTATCTTTTTAATCCATTAGCTCCAGCTACTAATTCCACTGTTATCAAACTTGTGAATCAACTATTTAGCACAGTGATGGTTTTAATCTAAAGGCTTAGGTATCTTCAGTGTTTAAAAACTGATAAAAAAAAGTATCATTTGAATCTTTTTAAACTAGAATATTAAATGATGGGTTCACAATTTTTCAAGTGTGTCTTAAAAAAACAGTCAGGTTTCCAGTGAAAGTCAGTCAGATGAACAGTGAAAGAGGTTTTCCTCACTGTAATCATTCCTCCTGTTCATACTGGCTATTAAAAGATCCTTCAAATGTGCTTTCAATTGTAAGTGATGGGGGCCAAAATCCACAGTATATCCACACAGTCATTTTGTGCAAAAATGCATTTATGCATTTAATGCAGAAGTTGATCTGAAGCTTATATGAAGCTTCATCAGTCTGGGTTAGTCATATCAAGTGGATATCTGACACATTTACAGTCTTTTTAGCATCAAATTCCTGGGACAGTGTTTCCCTGTTGAGCTGCAGTGGAAGTATAGTAACAAAAAGAGGGACTTTGGCACTAAAAAGACTGTAATGTTGAAAGATATCTACTTGATTTGACTCATTTGGACGGCTGAAGCTTCATATTAGCTTCAGATAAACTTTAAAATACATTTTTGCACAGAGGGAGGACTGTGCATTTTGTCCCCCATCACTTACATTGTAAGTGCACTATGAAGGGATCTTCTAATGGGATGACTACAGCAAGAAAAACGTGTGCAATAATTTGGGCACCAGACCGCCGTTTTAAGACTTGAAAAATTGTGAACCCAGTGACCATGCCATATGTTTACAGTCAGTAAACCAGCCATTGTCATTTGTGGGTATGTTTTATGCTTATAGGCTTTGCATTTACAATTACTGTAAGACAGACCAGTTCTACTTTAAATGAGAAATTATTCAAACTATGTAACTTCCATCAAAGCAGAACCCACACATGCAAACAAATACAATCACACAGTTACACAGACATATAGACAAATACATAATAAGGCGAGTGGAAGTGTCATGGTACCAAGAGCATGGTACCATCATTTTATGGCCTCATGTACAGGCTTATGAAAGGAAACTGTTAGGGAATGATTTCCCAACTGGATTCAGCCTGGATAAGCAGCGTGAATGTGCAGCCACTCTTATACTGTTGATAGCATTACTGAGTCTGTGTGTTTGTGTGTGTGTGTGTGTGCATGCGTGTGTGTGTGTGTGAGGCTGCAATATTGCAGCGCTTCTTCATTGTCTGATGCATGTGTGCCACTGCACCACAGCTTGACTGGGGACAAAAGTCTAAGAAAAGAGTGTGAGAAGTTGAGTTAAATCATGCCAAGTTGTACAACATACAAACTTAGCAAGAGATTATAGCTGGAGTCACTTCACATCAGGCAGATCCACCAGGGAGCTAATAGAGACAGGAGAAACAGGAAGAGCTGTCTCTTTTCACTCTTATCCATTGGGGGGATTGATATGCTGGAAAAAAGGAAGGGAATCACAAAGGATAAGGCTGAGAGATCCAGGCTTCGTAACACATTGGGCCTGTCATCTTCTGTAGCCATTTTGATATTTTCCCCCGTCTTAGGCTCCTTTCAGCTTGGCTAAGGGCTGTTTTCAAATGCACTCCACTGATCAGTGTGGGGGAGGATGAGTGAGAGAATCCAGCAGGTTTGGAAATCCAAAATAGTTGACTGATAAAAAGGAGAATTTGATATTTAATGTCCTTACATGTCAGATGTCAGTTGTCAACACACTGTAGCTGTCTGTCTTTGAATGAGAATTTATTTTAGTGATACTGTGGGTGACACATCTAATAGGCATTTAGCTATCATTGTTGCCTTGACTGTGCCGCGGCTGCTGACGTATACGTCGAGATGTTGGCAGAGTCTCCAAACTAAATGTGACTGTATGGTTGAAAAGGGCTGTGAGAAAGTAGGCAGGATAATTGGACTCCTTTGTATGGGAAAACTGCTGGATGTGGCAAATCTGAACGATGAACCCCATGTCAGGATGTATTATATGGAGCTAGGTCATCTGTAATTATGCCCCTGTTGAGGAAGGAGGACATATAACCATGTTATCACAGTTTTGGGCGCATTTCAATCTCCATTTTGATGTGAAGGCTTGGGCCACCAAAAGGAAGCCCACTGCTGGCTCAGGCTTGCTTTTCTTTCATTTTTGAGATTGTTTTCCCACATTACGAGCTGATTGATTGATCCCCTCCACCTTTGCATACACACAGTCTCGGCAGATAGCTTTTCCCAGAGTTTTACCTTGTCTTTCTTTATTGGTAGCAGCACAACTGCAAAGAAATGGGATGTCTTCAGATGGCCTTTAGTTATTCTGTAAGGCAAGGAGCAAATAATCTTTGTCGTCTGAAGGGAAACTTCACAAAAAGTAGTTGCCTTGGAATAACTGCTTCAAACAAATGAGCTCTTGTAGGTCCATTAGGCAAGTATTGTTCCCATCAAATAGTGTGTGATACTGAGGGTTGCTCTGAGGGCCTGTGTGAAACAGATGGGGCCATGCTATCCACATTTCAAATGAGAATACTATCCAAAGCCTGTATGTTTGTCACCTGAATAATCTGCTTGATTGTCAAGACCTATATTATTATTATTATATATTATTTATTATATTAATGCTAAATGTAAAATAAAATAATGCAAATGTAACCAATCAATTTAATAACACTTTTTTATTTTTATTTATACCCATTGCTTATCAAGTAATGATAAAGCAACGTAAGTACAACTTGATAGTCAAATTGATAAAAAGCAACAGAGACTTCCTGCCTGGCCTCTAAAGGTTTCACTAGCTTCTGTAACTCAGTCCCTCATTCAACACTTGTATTGAATGAGTGCTCTTGGGCTTCATTTTTGATATTCTAAGGGCCTTTTCACACCTGAAAGTCTGAACCAAGGTTGTTTTTATAACATTCTATACATTTGATCTGGTTAGTTTTGGTTTCACATTGCAATTATGCAAGCACACTAAAGAACTTTACATGACATACCTAGGTCTTGTTGTCATCACCTGCGTGGGCTGTGTCTCCCAGTACTTGACACTGATTGGTTTGTAGACAGGCGTGCATCTGACATAGGTGTGTTGTCAATTTTGGAGCCAGAAGTGACCATATTTGGACAAGAGGGGGGAGCTGACCTTAGTGCTTGCTCCTAGCTTGGTTAGCACAGTGCATTTATAGTCTACGGTTAACTGTGATAATGCTAATGCTACTTTTCTCTGGTGAAAAACAGGCTTAAAACCATTAAAACAAAATGTACTTACTAGAAAAAGTGAACAGCTGACTCCTTAGAGGGTCTATTAGTACAACCAAACACTGAACAAGACTTTTTTAGGCTACCAAAATGTTACAATTCACTTTCATGAACTGAAAACACACTGTGCAATAGTGACAGCTATGCCTATACTCTGTGAATCTGGGTTTACACTATGGTTATGTTACATAATCATGTTGTTGCTGTGGTAGCGACTTGTCAATCACAAGGTAGGCATGCCTTAAAGCATAAATTGCTTTATCGTTTATATCACTCTAAATGGACCATAATATACATACAAAATGAACATCACGCTGTACTGAAGAAGAGTTGAAACTAGCGATTGAGAATAAACTCATTATGAAAATGTTTACAAAGGTAATAAATTAAACGAGAAGTAGTTATTTTCTCATAGATTTCTTTTTGGAGCCAGTGGAGTTGCCCCCTGCTGGCCATTAGCAGGTTTAAGGCACTTCCGCACTGACTTCACTTTTAAGACTGGGAGCTACCCGCTAGGCTGGAACATGAGGCAGTAAGTCAGGAACTGCTTAGGAAACTAAAGAATAATGAATACTTGTTTTCTAAATACTTGTATTTAGATTTGTAAACAAATCTCCAAAGCCAAAATACTTGTTGCATCCTAATCAAAAAATGATTGGTTTAGTATTTACACACCAGACATTTGTTTGTGGATTCTTGGAGTATTTCTTTTTTTTGTTTGTTTTTGTTTGTTTGTTTGTTTGTTGTACTAGTATTTAACTGATTGAAACCAAAGGTAATCTGTTATTATCAGATTAATAGTTTGGATTGTTAAAAAAAAAAAAAAAGACTATGTCCAGTGTCACATTTCCTTACTTTATTTGGCTAAGATTTATATGTATATATAGTTTAAAAACAAAAGTAATAATATAAACAGTGATATGTTAGTGTGTGCATGCGTGTGTGTACATGTGTGCTAATGATTTTCAGAATTACCCAGGGTGTTGTTAGGAGTTTGGCTGCAGTCAGCCCTGGCAGACTCCTCAGCTTCGATTATGTATCCTTTTTTATTCAATCATTGCTTTGCTCTATAGCTGACATTTGGTCAATACTGCAATTTTCTAGTGATCAGAATATGCCAGACAGTCTGCTCCACAGAATTCCATTAGTTTTGCCTTCAGATTGATGCACTAAAACAGCCATTCCCAAACTTAAGAATGCTGCAGCCCAATTTGAAATCTGAAAATCTTCTTTGGCCCACCCAACCCTTTAATCAAATCTGATCAACACATGACACCGAGATGAAGTATTTCCCTATGTATTTTTTATTTCATAAACAGAACAATTCTATGTGAACGTGGGTCATAGGCAATGCAGTGCATATTAATAATCCATCCACATACACATGATTGTAATGATTTACAACGTTTGTAATGACACAATGATTTGTAAAGCAACAAATGTAAGAAATTAAGTGCAAATAGTGAATTGTTAAGCCAGTATTCTGACTGTTTGACACTGGATAATAAAATGCTTATTAGGGATGTGCAGAGGGCCCAGCATTTGTATTTGCATCTGTATTTGTATTTGTGGAAGCAGCAAAATCATATATGTGCATTTGTATTCGAATAAAAGTGGAAAGAGGCTTGACAATCCTGTTTTTGTTTTTATTATGCTTTTAATTTTTAAGTGTTACAGTAAGTGTTAATGAATAAACTACCTTACAAAGGAGGTCCCCACACCGGATCTTGAGCTTCAGTCTCCCAGATCATAGATGACTGTGCTGACTACTGAGCTAAAGACCTCTACCTATTTATACAACCTTAATACACCATGTAACGTGTAGGGAAGAACTTCAATGGCGATTATTGCTTTGCATTCTTCATTTATTGTCCATTTTTTACAACCTAACTTTGTGGAAAGGAGAAGGGGAACAATACGTTATGGAGAGTCCCTTGGGAGCACTTCGCTTGTGTCAGTAGATCAGCTTTATCTCTGGGGAACACCCCCAACTCTGGGAGTGATGTCCAAATTAGGAAATGTGCGTCATGTAGCAGGTTGATGTGACTCCCCTTGTTGAGACCTGCTGATAGATGTAACAGTGGAGCAGAGGAGAGAGACTGACCTGCGACCTATGGACTGGAATTTGACATGTTTTTTTTCTTCCCGAAAACAAATAATTTTAAAAATATTTATATGAAACAAATATTCGTAAAAAACCCACTATTTGTGCTTTGCTGAATAACATAGTCACATTAAATTAGGCCAACACTTGCATATCTTTCAACACATGCATTCAGATGCAGTTACTGCAATCCTTCACAGCTGGGCTCATTGCTGTGTAATATTTTGAGGCATTTAGTGTCACAAAACAAAGTGCTCACTGTCACAAGTCCGTAAACTGACAAGATTTACTCCATTCTCTGTGAGATCACCCACAGTTTACCTCCAAACACTGGATATGAATCACAAATTGGGTAATGTTACACTGTGTCACCTGCAACTCATCTAATGAGAAGGATGAAGTTGCTGCATAGCAGATGTGAAAGTCTTGATGTCTGGCTGAATGAATGTCAGCTTTAGCTGAGATCAGGCCCAACATCCATTTTATTCCTGTACTTTGTCTTTAATGCCACAATTGCTGAAAATCCAGGTTCACACGGAGAAGTGGTAGCAAAAGGCATCAGAAAGTATTGTAAAGATCAGTATATTCCAAGTAAACATGCATCCAGAAATGTACCAAGTGCTTCTGTGTAAAGATCAGTTTCAAAGCAGTATCACAAGATAACCCCACAAAGCTGTCCTACTCCCTCGAACTGAGGCATCCGGTGGCATCCTTATTATGGGGGGCAAATGGATTCTGTACTGAACTGTATTGCTTACTGAGCACAGGGAAGTATTCCTGGAGCTGCCTCCTCAGGATTTTCAGGTGCTCTCTGATGGCACCTGCCACAGAGTTCAGGATCTGCCTATCCTCTTTGTTGAGCAATTCACACAAATTGTCAAAGGACTCGTAGTTATTCTGAACCACTCTTCTGTCCCACAGCTTGAGTTTCCTTATTGTGGCTTCTGTCTTACTGTGAACATGAAACATTGTCACTGCTTTCCCTTGGAAGGATAGATTGGGTCCATTAAGAAGCCAAAAATGTCAGCCAAATATGCCAACTTTCAAAGCCACTTCAGTCATAGAATCCACAGTTCAAACTGGGAGTCCATAAAAATGTCCTGACTTTGTCACGCAGTTCAAAAAGTTGAGTGAGCACCTTACTATCTCTGTGCATAATATTGTAAACAGGTGTGATTGCAATGGACAACTTTTGATGAAACTGACTGTTCTCACATCCAAAATCAACTTTGTGGCCAGTCCCTCTCTGTGGATACTGCAGTGGACAGCTGTAACCTGCGGAGCCACATCTTTGACCCTTTTAACAACTCCAGTGAGTTTCCCCACCATGGCCTGAGCTCCATCAGTGCTTAGTCCCAGACATGTTGTCCAATCTATTTAAATGGAAACCATGAATGCATTCAGAGTTTCAAAAAGTTTCCACTGTAGTATGTGAGGGTAAAGGTTTGCAAAATAGAAAATATTTATGTATTTTTCCGTCATATTCATGTTTAACAAAAGCAAGCAAGTTTGACAAGCTCATAAATCTTCTTGCAGCGTTTTTGCTGCTCTCAACTCAGCTAATTCTGCTATATTCCTCATTATCGTAGATAAATACCCACTGTATATTTAAACTTATTCTAGTTCTACTCAAGCACTCTTAGCTCTCTCCTTCTTTTAGTGACTTTTCTCGCTAATCCCACAGTTGTTAGTTATTTTAGCTCAGCAGTTAGCTTAGCAGCTAACTTAGATAAGTAGTTAGTGATGGCTTCTCTCTCTCCCTCTTGCTCTCCCGCTCCCTCAGTGTGTCATTTGCTTAGCTATTCCTCTGCCTCCTTTAGGGATAATGGTACATGTAATAAATGTAGTTTATTTACAGTGTTGGAGGCGAGGCTCAGTGAATTTGAAGTGCAGCTCTGCACCATAGAAAACCAACCATTAGCTAACATAGTTAGCCAGCCCAGAGTAGCTGGTGTGGGCCGATCTAGCATAGCTCCTACTCCCCCAGTAGTTCTCGAGCAGCCAGTAAGCCAGGGTGGCTGGGTGACTGTCAGAAGGAAGCATAGCCCTAAGCAGAAACCCATGGTTCATCACCAACCAGTTCACATTTCTAACAGGTTCTGCCCACTCAGTGACACACCCTCTGAGAAACCAACTCTGATTATTGGCAGCTCTATAGTGAGATATGTGAAGTTAGCCATACCTGCAGCCATAGTCAAATGTATTCCTGGGGCCAGAGTGGGCAACACTGAATCAAATTTAAAACTGCTGGCTAAGGGTAAACGTGAATATGGTATGATTGTTATTCATGTTGGCAGGAATGACTCCCAATTACGCCAGTTGGAGGTCACTAAAATTAATGTTGAGTCGATGTGTACATATGCACAGACAATGTCAGACTCCATAGTTTTCTCTGGGCCCCTGCCAAACCTGACCAGTGATGACATGTATAGCCGCATGTCATCATTCAACTGCTGGCTGTTGAGATAGTGTCCAGCAAATGATATGGGCTTCATAGACAAATGGCAGACTTTCTGGGAAAGACTTGGTCTGATTAGGAGATTAGGAGTGACGTCATACATCCTGCTTTGGATGGAGCTGCTCTCATATCTAGAAATATGGCTGAGTTTATTAGTAGACCAAAACCATGACAACCCAGAGTTGAGACCAGGAGGCAGAGCTGCAGTCCTACACACTTCTCTGCGCTTCCATTAGAGCAGTTACCCACCCAAAACCAAACAGAGACTGTGTCTGTCCCCTGACCACTTAAATCAATTAAATCTAAAATAAACAAAAGAGGAATTATTCATAAAAATCTAATAAAAAATAATACCAACACTGCAATAGCACAACGAAATAGGAGAATTAAATGTGGACTCATAAACATTAGATCGCTATCATCTAAAGCCGTATTAGTAAATGATCTAATCTCAGATTATCATATTGATTTATTTTGCTTTACTGAAATGTCACGTCATGAAGAGTATGTCAGCCTAAATGAATCCACTCCCCCCAGTCATAGTAATACTCATATCGAGTCTATTTTTTTATAGTGTACTGTCCTCCTGGCCTGTACTCTTAATTTTTATCTGAATTCTCAGAGTTTTTATCAAACTTAGTCCTTAGTACAGATAAAGTAATTATAGTAGGCAATTTCAATATTCATGTGGATGTCCATAATAATAGTCTTAGCACTGCATATATCTCATTATTAGACTCAATTGGCTTCTCTCAAAGTGTAAATAAACCCACTCACTGTCTTAACCACACCCTCGACCTTGTTCTGACTTATGGCATCGAGATTGGGCATTTAATAGTTTTTCCACAAAATCCTATTTTATCAGACGATAACTTAATAACTTTTGAATTCCAATTACTGGATTACATGCCAGTAGACAAAAATGTCTTCACTAGATGTCTATCTGATAATGCTGTACCTAAATATAATGAAGCAATTCCATCAGTATTGAATTCAGTGCCATGTCTCAATACTACAGAGGACTCTTATGCTAATTTTAGTCCCTCCCAAATTGATAATCTTGTTGATAGTGCCGCAGGCTAATTGCAAATAATACTCAATTCCATCGCCCCTTTAAAAAGGAAGATAATAAAACTTAAGAGGTGGGCTCCATGGTATAACTCACAAATTAAAGCAAACATCGCAAAAATTTGAAAGGATTTGGCATTCCACCAAACTAGAAGAATCTCGCTTAGTCTGGCAAGATAGTCTCAAAATATATAGGGCCCTCTGTAATGCCAGAGCCGTTTATTACCAATCATTAATAGAGGAGAATAAAAACAGCCCTAGGTTCTTTTTCAGCACTTTGGCCAGGCTGACAACAAGTCATAACTCTATTCATCCATGTATTCCTATAGCTCTTAGTAGTAACGACTTCATGAGCTTCTTGAATAATAAAATTCTAACTATTAGAGACAAAATTCAACACCTCCTGTCCTCAACAGGCTCCCCACACAAAGGAACCTTAGAAACAGCTGTAAAACCAGATATATATTTAGAATGTTTTTCTCTAGTTGACCTTCCTGAATCCTTCCTGATGACCTTCATCTAAACCATCAACCTGTCTCTTACACCCCATCCCAACTAGGCTGCTTAAAGAAGTCTTACTCTTAGTTAGCAGTTTTTTACAAGATATGATCAATCTGTCTTTAGTAACAGGCTATGTACCACAGTCCTTTAAAGTAGCTGTAATTAAACCTCTTCTTAAGAACCCTACAGGAATTTTAGCCAAGTATAGACCCATATCTAATCTTCCCTTTCTCTCTAAGATCCCTGAGAAAGCAGCTGCTAATCAGTTATGTGACTTTCTACATAAAAATAGTTTATTTGAGGATTTTCAGTCCGGATTTAGAGTGCATCATAGCACAGAGACAGCAGTGGTGAATGTTACAAATGATCTCCTAACTGCACCAGACAAAGGACTTCTCTCAGTACTTGTCCTGTTAGATCTTAGTGCTGCATTTGACACGATTGACCATCACATCCTATTACAGAGACTGGAGCATTTAATTGGCATTAGAGGAATCGCATTAAACTGGTTTAAATACTATTTATCAGATCATTTTCAGTTTGTACACATTAGTGAAGAATCATCCATGCACGCAAAAGTTAGACATGGAGTTCCACAAGGTTCTGTGCTTGGACCAATTCTATTCACCTTATACATGTTTCCTTTAGGTAATATTATTAGGACACACTCCATAAATTTTCATTGTTATGCAGATGATACCCAATTATATTTATCAATGAAGCCTGATGAAACCAATCAGTTAAACAAACTCCAAGCATGCCTTAAGGACATAAAGACCTGGATGACATGCAATTTTCTGCTACTAAACTCAGACAAAACTGAAGTCATTGTCCTTGGCCCTAAACACCTTAGAAACATATTATCTAATGATATAGCTACTCTAGATGGCCTCCAGCACCACCGTAAGGAATCTGGGAGTTATCTTTAATAAGGATATGTCCTTCAACTCCCACATAAAACAAATCTCAAAAAGATGCAGAAAAATATTAGTCCATGCATTTATTACTTCTAGGCTGGATTACTGCAATTCATTATTATCAGGCTGCCCTAACAAGTCTCTAAAGACACTCCAGCTGGTCCAGAATGCTGCTGCATGTGTACTGACAAAAACTAGAAAAAGAGATCATATTTCTCCCATTTTAGCTTCACTACATTGGCTTCCTGTAAAATCTAGAATAGAATTTAAAATTCTTCTCCTAACTTACAAAGCCCTCAATGGTCAGGCACCATCATATCCTGAAGAGCTCACAGTACCCTATTACCCAACTAGAACACTGCGCTCCCAGAATGCAGGCTTACTGGTGGTTCCTACAGTCTTTAAAAGTAGAAAGGGAGGCAGAGCCTTCAGCTATCAGGCTCCTCTCCTGTGGAACCATCTTCCAGATTCGGTCCGGGGGGCAGACACTCTCTCTATGTTTAAGAGTAGGCTTAAAACTTTCCTTTTTGATAAAGCTTATAGTTAGGGCTGGCCAGGCTCGCCTTGGATCAGCCCTTAGTTATGCTGCTATAGGCCTAGACTGCCAGGGAACTTCCCATGATGCACTGAGCTCCTCTCTCCTCTTCCTCCTTTCCATCTGTATGCATTCATGTACCATTATTGCATGTTACTAACTTGGCTTCTTCCCCAGAGTTTTTCGTGCTTTCTCATCTTGCAGGATTCCTTGCCGCTGTCACCAATTGGGGAATTGTTGGGTCTCTGTAAATTAAAGAGTACAGTGTAGACCTGCTCTATGTGAAAAGTGCCCTAAGATGACTTTTGTTGTGGTTTGGCACTATATAAATAAAATTGAATTGAATTGAATTGAATCTTGAGAGCATAGAAATGGTTTGCTGGTATTCTGCTCATTAGCTGCTTCAATATATCTTCAGACATATCATCAATATGGTACTTTATTGTTATCAGAAAAGAAATCAAGTTAAGTTGTTTAGCTGCTTTCTTCCCAATTATCACTCCAACAATCTCTTTGGCAACAGGTAAAATCAAATCCTCACCAATGGTGTGTGGCTTCCCGATTTTTGCAATTAGTTTTGCTACTCAGTAGGACATCTCCAATGCCTTGGTGTTTTCACTCCCAGTGACACACGTGGATTCAATTACTTTCCTATGGCTCAGATAGTCTCTCAGCTTGTTTTCAAAAAATTCTTGATGAATATTGCTTATGCTTCGATGAATATTGTCCATGTTTAGTGTCTAGATGCCGGCACAGCTTGCATGGTTTCAGGGCCTCATTTACTAGCACCTACGAGCATAGCACACAGACAGGCAGGGGATTGTCTTCTGGTCCCACACTTGTAAATGCCAGGAATAGGTACTCAGTCGAGTAGTTTCTATCCTTCTTTTTGTTTTCACAGATTCGCTTTGATCTTGTCATGACTTGCTTGTCGAGGTTGATTCTCCATTAACAGCTTTCCTTTTGCCATCTGATAGCCACTGCTCCATTTTAACTCTTTCCCCACCAATGATGAATGATTGGGAATCACTGCACTAAAACAAGATATTGAGTTAGAACAACAATGTGATGACTGTCTCCCTGTTTTACTATGACCTTTAAAAGATGCTCCTGGATGGCCTTTAAAGGATGCTCCTTTAAAGTTCCTTTAATGGTCTAGACCTAATCCATGTGAAAAGTGCCCTGAGATGACTTTTGTTGTGATTTGACGCTATATAAATAAAATTGAATTGAATTGAATTGAATTATTACATGGCATGTATCCAAATTACACAATAATGTACAACAACAACCACAACTACAATATTTTACAAATGCATGTTAAAGTGGTGGTTCACATGAATAAAAACTAAAGTGACTTAAGCAAATATCTGCTCATCTTATATTTTGACTATATGTTTATATTGTCTGAAATTAAATGTGGTGATAGAGTTTTCCAAAGTCCCCAAGTGTTGTTTTGGTGGTAATAACAATGTAGAGATTATTGGTTTGCCTTATATAAAAACACAAACTCACACAACAATTACATACATGGTTGTTGCACATCAGTTGACTATGGAAATTTGTTTTTACTCCCAAACTCCCAACACATTTTTTGGAAATGGCATATAGCTTGTAGGGCAAGGCACACAGTTGGGAAATATTTACACAGTTTATCACAATTGAACCTACTGTGACAGATAAGTCCAAGCAGGGAGTGAGCATGTATGTGTCTTCTTTGTAAATACCCTCCTAAAAACATAAAAATACAAAATCACATAAATGGAGATAAACAAAAAGATCCACACACTTATTATCATCCCTGCACAGTCGAAATACTGAAATGTCAGGTCTAAACAACTGCAGCAGTGATTACTTAGGTTCTGCAAGTCCCCACACATTGCACTGTTGTAGCAACTTTTTGCTATTGTAATATTTATAGTGAACCCTGAATAAATAAGTCATCTAAAAATGAAATGTACATACATGCTCTTGAACCTTAAAAATCTGTTATATACTGAATTTATAATATAATACTATCTTCATTCTTTATTTTTGTTATTGTCAACAGCTCTCATGAAAATACCACACCCTACATGTGGCTATCTGCCCCAAGCCCTTATTTGATGGTTGACATTGTAAAGGAAAGGTAGTGACATCCAAAAACTGCCACCAGCTGAATCAAATAGAGGACATTGTGTTTATTTGATATGCACTTTAACCATTGGGCTACTGGGGTCCCAAAGCCTAATACACAATGTAACCACACAGGTGTTTTTACCTGTAACTGATCCAGGTGGAAGATGCATAGAGAGTAATATTTTTCAACTATGAATTTCATGTAGACCTCATATCATGGCAAAATAAGACTCCACAACCTAGCAGC
Organism: Thunnus albacares; assembly: GCF_914725855.1. Lineage (NCBI taxonomy): Eukaryota > Metazoa > Chordata > Actinopteri > Scombriformes > Scombridae > Thunnus > Thunnus albacares. Next base: position 25,737,206 of record NC_058128.1, on the reverse strand, counting down.
TCAGCCTATCACAAACACTGCCTACATGTCTCCCAATATCCACAGCCAAACAAGCTTAACTTTAGAGCAGATGTGTTGAGGAAGAGGTTAGGTTTTGTAACTACAAGTCTTCAGATTTCAAATGCACTGCAGAGGAGGTGACTCTTGAAACACATGAGTTAGCTAGAGGTCAAGTTCCTGCTCCTAAACACTGACCTGAGCAGCTGATGACCCCTGTACTGTTTTAGTGTTTATGTGCACCCATCATATCAGTGACACGCCTTCTAGAGCTGATGCTTGTGCTCTTCAGAGGCCTGAGACATATTGCTGATTATTTTTGACTAATTTAATAATTAATTGTCCTTGGTCCTTTTCTTTTGGCTGTATACCACCTCATCTATTGCGCTGGAGACAGAATGCATGTCTCCATGGATTGCCACAATGTGAATATTTAAAGGAAACACCATGAATAAATCAATGCCCTACAACTGGATGTACTTATCAGCAGCCAGAGCTTGTGACAGACAACTGGATCAAATCCAAACAGCCTCTGGTTCAGATAAATCACACTTGACTGGGATTCAAATACTGTAGAAATCAGAAATCCTGGCAGAGGACACCTGCTTTATGGTCTTTGGGAAACAGTGATATTAATTTCTTCTTTTCATAAGCCATTTTATTAGTATTCAATCACAGCTGCTACACAGTCAAGTAACAGTATGTGCTGAGCCTGGACTTTACGGTGATGAAAAAAATCACAAATATGCTACAGTGGCTGCAAAGCTGCATGGTTGTCAAATTGTTACAGTAAACCAGCACAAGAGTTCAGGCCTTGTGTAAAGTAACAAATTTTACCTCTTATTTACCACAGCACCAGGCTAGTTACAGATAATCTAGCCTTAGACACAGAAACCATACATCCCAGGTTACAGAGGAGCCTTCAGCCAATCAGCAGTGGAGTACAGGAAGCAGAATTAAGTGACAACTGCTAATGAGCAAACAGTGTGCAGTGACATGTGTGCCAGAGGCTTAGATTTGCGATAGATTCACTACAAGGGAAGCCATCCAGTTGCACAATCAGCAACAAACCATCATCCACCAAATCCTTTCATCTGTTTGGCTGGCACTGATCCTGAGAACCACCAATCAACTGTCAGAAATATGATGTGGATGTTATTAGTCCTTATGTATGTTGACAGGGACCCTGGTTTTGTTTGAAAATGTGTATGAACCTGATAAAAAAAAAGACTGAGCAGACCAAACAGTTCTGATAAAGAGCAGGTTCTGCCTGCCGTTTATTGTTATTTTTCATTAGTGTATGTCACGTTCCTTATATTTAAATAGTATAAACAATGGAACAGTGACAAAATACTATTGCAAACACAAATGACACCTCTGGTTAACATTTGGTTAAGGTTAGGATCATAGTTATGGTAAATAGACCGTAATATGTCACTTTCCAAAACCATTTAAAATCACAGTTAAAAAATAATTATGTTTTATGGTGTGATAACACTGTGGTTAAGGTCTGGTTGGGTTAAGGCACAAAAACCACTTGATTAGAGTTAGGAAAAGATCATGGTTTGGGTTAAAAAGATCAGTTGAAACATGGCGAAAGGTGGCAACCATTGCCATCATGGCAATAGTAAACACCACAATATGTTTTTTTAAAAAATGTCCCAGCTTGCAATTGAAAACATGACAGTCGTGGTTGGAAAAGGGAATCAAACAGTGGTCTCCTGCAGCTTTTGTCACTTTTTGCCATCTAAATGACTATCTATCCATCCACCCAACACATCTCTGTCTTATAAGGAAGTCATCTTATATTGACATCATCTAAACTGAGTCACTTCCCTGGGTAATAATTACTATGGCCACTAGATGGTGTCTGTCACTCAAACGTAACTATAGGTTGTTTTAGGCGACTGAATTTACAACCTATAGTGTCATTTTTCTTGAGAGGACAGGCTCTCCATAAGATACTTTGCAATGCCATGACATCACACAACTTTCTCCTTTGCTTGTGAGGGAGGAAAGTCATTATACGCACAACCATAAGAATCTGAAAAATGTATGTTGTTTCAAGCCGTCAGCACCTTTTATATTTTTGTATATGTTGAAGGGAGCAGCATCTATTGAAGGGATTAACTACTAGCTACTTTAACAGGAAAATCCCAAGAATACAGGAGGTAGCCTCACAGGTGGTTTTTGACAGTATTTGATCCACGTGGAACATGCCAAGAGCGTAATAGTTTTCAACTGTGAACTGAATGTAGAATATAGCATAGAATATGTATTTTCTTTGTTACCTTGGAAATAGTAATAGTACTAATTTCAAGGTAACAAAAAGTAAAGTAGTTCATTTTTTGTTGCATGGTATATTGATTCATAATCATCAAACCTTCATCACCATCATCAGGCAATCTCAGGAGCATTCACCAGTGAGTAGCTCACCAAAACAGAACTCATTAAACATAGTGTCTACTTTAGAGAAAGTGAAACTTGCAGCTGCAGAAGCTGAACAAATCAATGCTAAGGTCTTTCTGGTGGACAGTCTTTGGCTTTACCAAAGACATTTTTCTTTCCACCAGCCTTTGACTTGTTAGACTTAACCCTGAAACTGCCATTGCATCTGCTTATGTACAGGTGGAAATTATCAGTTGAAACATGTTATTTATAACATGTTTGGGTGGTTAAAGATGCCCTGTGATGTTTTCTTCTAAACAACCAAAAATTCTGTTTACATTTAATGTTATGCTGGAATTAGGAGCATGAAATAGAAAACACATACAAACACTAATATAGGAAAATTACATAGACAATAAAACTCAGAAACTTCTTTTGATGGCATTCCAGATAATTAACCTGACCCTCCTGACCACTTCAACTGTTATATGTTGTTCTATTATTTTTTCCTACTCTTTGTCTGTCATAATCTTTGTATATGATGCATACATGACACTTTCTATTTAATATTTCACCAATTTAAAAAAAGCCGTAATTGCCCATGCACAGGTGTCGCTGGCATTGGTCGCTGGTCGCAGGATATTAGCGTGTCCTTTTATACTTGTATGTCGTATGTTTACTAGGGATGTGCAGAGAGCCCAGTATTTGGACTTGTATCTATATTTGTTGAGGCAGCAAAATTATTTGTATTTGTATTTGTATTCGAATAAAAGTGGAAAGAGGCTTAAAAATCCTGTTTTTGTTTTTATTGTGCTTTTAATTTTAGAAAATTAAAGTGTTACGATAAGTGCTCATGAATAAACAACCTTACAAAGGAGATCCCCACACTGGGTCTTGAGCTTCAGTCTCCCAGATCATAGATGACTGCACTGACTACTGAGCTAAAACTTTACTCATCGCCTCATCGCAGACAGACCTCTACGTATTTATATACCCATAACACAGAGACTACTCTGAGCTACTTCAAAGGCCATTATTGCTTTGCACTCTTCATTTATTACTTATTTTTTACAACCTACCTTTGTGGAAAGGAGAAGGGGAATAACAGGTTATGGAGAGTCCCTTGTAAGCACTTTGCTTGTGTCAGTAGCTCAGCTTTATCTCTGGGGAACACCCCCACCGAGAGTGATGTCCAAATTAGGAAATGTGTGTCATGTTGCAGGTGGATGTGACTCCCCTTGTTGAGACCTGCTAATAGATGTAACAGCAGAGCAGAGGAGAGAGACTGAGATAGCGATGTAACTGACCTGCGTGCTGGTATTTGACATGTTTTTTTTTTCTCCCCGGAAACAAATAAGTTTTAAAATATTTGTATGAAACAAACATACATAAAAAAACCCCACTATTTTTAGAATACTGTATTTGTATTAGGGCACACCACTAATGTTTACATTTATTGTTATCTCTGTTTTGGACCTGCCTCTCAACATGAGGTCAATCAATCAATCAACTGGTTTGACATGCAAGTCCACACAATGTGTTGTTGAGATTTGAAAGGTTCACAGAGACATTTACGTGCATCTTCAGAAAGGCATAATTCCCTGAAGTCTAACAAATGCATTGAATGCATTTTTTTTCCTCAAAAAACATTGCAAAGCAATGTTTCAAAAATTTTGAAGCTCACATAGTTTACATACTTGCTAGCAGTGTTCCCTGCCTTTTTTCTGTATTGCTGCATGGTATGTTATGCCCTCCTGCAGATGGAAAAGTGTGACATCCATGGGCAGGAATGTGTATTGCATCATTGGTGTCCTCATGCGCATGCAGAAGAACAAACAAAACAGAGACCCTCTCATAAAAACATTGTTCCATTGTGCTACTAGAGACCAGTGCTACCTTAACACCTACACGATGATACAAAATGTAAAATGCATGATTACAGGTCTCAGTGACAGCTTGTTTGTTAATGGTGATTATATTAATGTCTGAATGTAGTAATAAGTTATTCATGGAAAAACTATCATGCAGTGTATGTTGGGTGGGTAACTGCTGTTAGTTGTTAGTTAGTTGTCCCACAGTTGTTAGTTATCTTTAGCTCAGCAGTTAGCTTAGCAGCTAAACCTAGCAAAACAGTTAGCGATGGCTTCTCTCTCTCCCTCTTGCTCTCCTGCTCTCTCTTGCTCGGTGTGTCAAATGTTGAGTCATTCCTCTGCCTCCTTTAGTGAAAACAGTACATGTAATAAATGTAGTTTATCTGCAGTGTTGGAGGAGAAGCTTAGTGAATTCAAAGCGCGCTCCTCACCATGGAAAACCAATCAGTAGCTAATGTAGTTAGCCAGCCCCCAGTATCCGGTGCAGGCCGACCTAGTGTAGCTCGCCACTCCCCTGGTAGTTCCTGAGCAGCCAGGAAGCCAGGGTGGCTGGGTGACTGTCCAAAGGAAGTATAGCCCTAAGCAGAAGCCCATGGTTCACCACCAATCAGTTCATGTTTATAACAGGTTCTCCCCACTCAGCAACAAACTTGCTGAGAAACCAACTCTGATCATTGGCAGCACCATAGTCAGAAACGTGAAGTTAGCAACACCAGAAGCCATAGTCAAATGTATTCCTGGGGCCAGAGCGCGTGACATAGAATCAAATTGAAAACTGCTGGCTAAGGATAAACGTAAATATGGGATGATTGTTATTCACATCGGCAGGAACGACTCCCAATTATGCCAATTGGAGGTAACTAAAATTAATGTTGAGTCGGTGTGTATATATGCAAAAACAATGTCGAACTCTGTCGAACTTCTCTGGGCCCCTGCCAAACCTGACCAGTGATGACATGTATAGCCGCATGTCACAATTCAACCGGTGGCTGTCAAGATGGTGTCCAGCAAACGATGTGGGCTTCATAGATAATTGGCAGACTTTCTGGGGAAGACTTGGTCTGATTAGGAGTGACGTCATTCATCCCACTTTGGATGGAGCTGCTCTCATATCTAGAAATATGGCTGAGTTTATTAGTAGACCAAAACCATGACAACCCAGAGTTGAGACCAGGAGGCAGAGCTGCAGTCCTACATGCTTCTCTGCGCTTCCATTAGAGCAGTTACCCACCCAAAACCACATAGAGACTGTGTCTGTCCCCCGACCACATAAATCAATTAAATCCAAAGTAAACAGCAGAGGATTCATTCATAACATTCTAATAAAAATTAAAATCACTACTGCAATAGTACAACAAAATAAGAGAATAAAATGTGGACTCTTGGACATTAGATCTCTGTCATCTAAAGCCGTATTAGTAAACGATTTCATCTCAGATCATCATATTGATTTATTTTGTCTTACTGAAACCTGGCTGTGTCATGAAGAATATGTCAGCCTAAATGAATCCACTCCACCCAGTCATGTTAATACTCACATTCCTTGAGACACTGGCCGAGGAGGTGAAGCTGCAGCCATTTTCAACTAAAGCCTAATCATCAACCCTAGATCTAAATTTAATTATAACTCATTCAAAAGCCTTGTTCTTAGTCTCTCTCACCCAACCTGGAAAACTTTACAGCCAGTTCTATTTGTTATAGTGTACTGTCCATACTCTGAATTCCTATCTGAAATCTCAGTTTTTATTAAAATTAGTCCTTAGTACAGATAAAGTAATTATAGTAGGTGATTTTAACATTCATGTGGACGTCGATAATGATAGTCTTGGCACTGCGTTTATCTCATTATTAGATTCAATTTGCGTCTGTCAGTGTGTAAATAAACCTACTCACTGTCTTAACCACACCCTCAACCTTGTTCTGACTTATGGCACTTGACACTTGACTCCATCGCCCCTTCATGGCATAACTCCCAAACCCGCAAATTAAAGCAAACATTGCGAAAATTGGAAAGGATTGGGTGTTCCACCAAAGTGGAACACTCTTGCTTAGTCTGGCAAGACTTAGTCTTAAAACATATAGGAAGACCCTCTGTAATGCCAGAGCCATCTATTACTCAGCATTAATAGAGGAGAATAAAAACAGCCCTTGGTTCCTTTTCAGCACTTTGGCCAGGCTGACAAAGAGTCATAACTCTATTGATCCATGTATTCTTATAGCTCCCAGTAGTAACGACTTTATGAGCTTCTTTAATGATAAAATTCTAACTATTAGAGACAAAATTCACAATTCAAACCCTCAACAGGCACCAATTTATCCCCAAACAAAGGAACCTTAGAAAAAGCTGTAAAAGCTGACATATTTGGACTGTTTCTCTCCAGTCGACTTTCCTGAACTAACTTCAATGATTTGTTCAGCTAAACCATCAACCTGTCTCTTAGACCCCATTCCAACTAGGTTGCTTAAGGAAGCCTTACCCTTAGTTAGCGCTTCTTTACTAGATATGATCAATCTGTCTTTAGTAACAGGCTATGTACCACAGTCTTTTAAAGTAGCTGTAATTAAACCTCTTCTTAAGAAGCCTACTCTTGATTCAGGCATTTTAGCCAACCATAGACCTATATCTAATCTTCCCTTTCTCTCTAAGATCCTTGAGAAAGCAGTCTCTAATCAGTTATGTGACTTTCTACATAACAACAGTTTATTTGAGGATTTTCAGTCAGGATTTAGAGCACATCATAGCACAGAGACAGCACTGGTGAATGTCACAAATGACCTCCTAACTGCATCGGACAAAGGATTTCTCTCCATACTTGTCTTGTTAGATCTTAGTGCCACATTTGACACAATTGATCATCACATCTTATTACAGAGACTGGAACATTTAATTGGCATTAGAGGAACTGCATTAAGCTGGTTTAAGTCTTGTTTATCAGACGGATTTCAGTTTGTACATGTTAACGATGAATCCTCCATGAAGGCACACACAGAGTGGAACACAGAGTTCCACAAGGTTCTGTGCTTGGACCAATACTATTCACCTTGTATATGCTTCCTTTAGGTAATATTATTCAGAAACACTCCATTAATTTTCATTGTTATGCAGATGATACCCAATTATATTTATCAATGAAGCCTGATGAAACCAATCAATTAAACAAACTATAAGCATGCCTTAAGGACATAAAGACCTGGACGATAAAACTGAAGTTATTGTGCTTGGCCCTAAACACCTTAGAATCACATGATGTAGCTACTCTGGATGGCATTACCCTGGCCTCCAGCACCACTGTAAGGAATCTGGGAGTTATCTTTGATCAGGATATGTCCTTCAACTCCCACATAAATCAAATTTCAAGGACTGCTTTTCTAATATTACAAAAATCAGGCACATCCTGTCCCAAAAAGATGCAGAAAAACTAGTCCATGCATTTGTTACTTCTAGGCTGGATTATTGCAATTCCTTATTATCAGGCTGCCCTAACAAGTCTCTAAAGACTCTCCAGCTGGTCCAGAATGCAGCTGCATGTGTACTAACAAAAACTAGAAAAAGAGATCATATTTCTCCCATTTTAGCTTCACTACATTGGCTTCCTGTAAAATCTAGAATAGAATTTAAAATCCTTCTCCTAACTTACAAAGTCCTTAATGGTCAGGCACCATCATATCTTAAAGAGGTCATAGTACCGTATTACCCCACTAGAACACTGTGCTCCCAGAGTGCATGCTTACTGGTGGTTCTTACAGTCTTTAAAAGTAGAATGGGAGGCAGAGCCTTCAACGATCAGGCTCCTCTCCTGTGGAACCATCTTCCAGATTCGGCCCAGGCGGCAGACACCCTCTCTACGTTTAAGAGTAGGCTTAAAACCTTCCTTTTTGATAAAGCTTATATTTAGGGCCGGCCAGGCTCGCCTTGGATCAGCCCTTAGTTATGCTGCTATAGGCCTAGACTGCCGGGGAACTTCCCATGATGCACTGAGCTCCTCTCTCCTCTTCCTCCTCTCCATCTGTGTGCATTCATGTACCATCAATGCATGTTATTAACTTGGCTTCTTCCCCGGAGTTTTTTGTGCTTTTCATCTCGCAGGAATCCCTGGGTTGCAGGCCGAGCCTTCGCGGTCCTTTGCAGTCCTGTTGGTGTCCTTCCCCAGCTATTGCTGCTGTTATTGTTATTGTTAGGATTGTTGTTATTCTGTCTACCCCCCCTTCCCCTCCCTCTCTCCCTCCCCCCTCTTTCTTTCTCTCTCTCAACCCAACCGGTCAGGGCAGATGGCCGCCCACCAAGGGCCAGGTTCTGCTTTAGGGGAGTTTTTCCTTACCGCTGTCGCCAAGTGCTTGCTCATGAGGGAATTGTTGGGTCTCTGTAAATTAAAGAGTATGGTCTAGACCTGCTCTATGTGAAAAGTGCCCTGAGATGACTTTTGTTGTGATTTGGTGCTATATAAATAAAAAATAATTGATTGATTGATTGTATGTTTATTTGTGATGCAGCAGAGAAAGCCACAGCAAGACAAGCAGAAAAGTTGCGCACATACAACAAAACAAAATCAAAGTCACATAAAAGAGCAAAGTAAAAAAACTTCCAAACATATGTGTGCCTTATTGCTGTCTATGTGGATCTAATAATGAAGGAACATTAGCTTCCACCAGTATTGCCTCCCTCACAATCTCACAGTATCAGTTGAGCAAATCAGAGCTCATTCCATGGGGTTGGGTAGGATACCAGGACCTTCTTTCTAGATAGAGGCTTGGCATTATCATTCATATTAAACAATAACCCAATGGCACTTATTCTCAGAGAACAATATCAGCGGTCAATCAATAACGCATCCAAGCTTCAATTTGAAATTGATATTTTGCTTGCAGTTAATATGATGTGGCTGCTCAGCTGCAGCTCTATGTCTATGAAGGAATTACCCGGCTAAATAATCAAATGCTATAGTGTGTGTGGCTGCTACACAGCAGATAGTTATCTCTTGGGAGGACAGCTTAATATCACAGGAAACATTAATATAAGAGAAGGAAAGGCAAATACTTGTGGAGATAAGATGACTGCTGTCAAACAGCTTAACGATTTTCAACTACCACATGTCAATAATAGGAAATTATGATTTTGTAAAAGTTCCGCTTTATTGTCGATTTATATAGGAATATATGTAAATATATATCCTATATATTTATATAGGAATATTTTAGACTAAATAAGAACTTCTTTCATTCACTTATTATAGCTCTTTATCTGAGGTCTGGGAAAGGATATGGTATTGATTGAGTGTTTCTATGCTAATGCACTGCACTCAACACTTCCCATCCTATTGTTGCTTATCAGAGGGTGAAAGTAATGAAGGTACATTTACTCAAGTACTAGTACTAGTACTAGTGCTGTCAAGTACAGGTTTAAAGCATTTATACTTGATTATATCTATTTTGTGACTACTGCAGGTATCAATTTTCACATACAAAACATATGCCAAGCAGTTGTCCAATATGATTGGTGGTTCAGTCCCTAGCTCCTCATGCTCAGTGTCCTTGAACACTGAAGTGTGTATGTGAGTGTGTATGCATATATTGTATATGTGGGCAAAAAAATGTAATTCCCTTTGGACAAAAAACAATGTAAACATATTTATTCAGTTAGAGATGGTGAAAGATGGCAAAACTTTTCCAACATAAAAATCTTTACTTGTGCTCAGTTTGTAGTGGTTCTTCATCATTAAGGACTTAGCCCTCACAGACTTTTCATATTTACTGTGTTATGTCTGAAGTGTTCATTGTTGTCACAGCTAGTCTGTAAAGGAATTGGGGTCTGAGGAAATAAAATGCTCTCAGAGACAGAGCTACTGTAAAATGGAAATCATAGCCATGAATACAACCAATGCTGAGATCTTGACCCTATAATCCATGTCTAAATATTTTTCTGAATGGAATTTGGCAACTTGTGTGTAAGCCTCACTACATAAATAAACAACATAAAATGATTAATTTTACCAGTCCATAAATTGTTGCTAAATAATAATAAACTGCCACACAATCACATTATTAATTCCAGTTAATTCCAGAGCGCAGAAGATTGGCTGAACATGTTTCTACAGACAAGCATACAGACATATCTGAAGAACAATGTTTCCAATATATATTCTAATATATAGATTTTAAATCCAACACATCCTCATAATGAAATGACCACATAGGTCAATTGTACCTGCACTCCAGAATGACCCATAGTAGGTTTTTCTAATATACCACCTCTACTGGCAGTAACTCTAAAAAATAATGATGTTTTATGATGTGACAGCACTGTGGTAAAGGTCTGGTTAGGTTTAGGCACAAAAAGCACTTGGTTAGGGTTACGGAAAGATCATGGCTTGGGTTAAAATGATCACTTGAAACATGGTGTGGGCTAAAGTTCCTTCCTTAAAGTTATGCAACTTGCGTCATGCATAACAGAACCACAAGATCCCCTCACTGTAGGGGTCAAGCACTCAGTCCTGTACCGACTTTTCCTTTAATTTGTCATCCATCTGTATATTTAAATTGTGTTTAACATATCGGTAGCTTGGCATGATGATGAAGAAAATTATGATATCATCACATCCATATTGCTATGTATTATCGGTAATCTTCCAAAGTCTGGTTACATCCTGAACAGACAGAAATTGCACTTGAGGCTTCCTGCAGACTTGATGAAAAGTAGATTTGGACTTCACATGTACATGCCCATAAAGTCTGTGAGTCTGAAAGTGTGAAGAATTCTGGCCATTTAGATTCAGACATTCTTTTTATTGTGAGTGAAGGAATGCACAGTGTTTTCATCCATTATTTTCCCCTTGTAAAGGGTTACAAGGGGAGTGTATTGTTGCACACAATCACAATTATTTCACTTCTTTAACTCACTTTTATTTAAGTACTATGTGCTATAATTTCACTGAAGCAAAGTCAGATTGAGCACTCATCTCACCATTGCTGATACTGGCCTTACTCTAACCTTTTCAGCTTGAGTATTTCTTTTATCCTCAAATTATAAAACAGACACAAGGCTGTTGAGCTTTCAAAAACAGGTGGATCAAATCAGCTATTGATTTGATTTTGACTGACCAAAAATAAAATATGGAGCTTAGCATAAATTCGGACAGGAAGACTATCATAATCATTCATTCATTTCCTACTCACTCACTCTCCCCTGCTAGTCCTGCCTTCACATCAGCTGTTTAGGGGCGTCACTCCTAGTTATCAAATCAGATTCCTCCACGATCTCTAACCGCCAATCATGGCTCAGCTGTCAAACTTTAAAATCCGTTTTTCCTCTCTGCCGCTGTCAGCTGTCATTTCAGAGCAATCATCGCGACCCTCCTCCACCCCATCCTCCTCCACGGTGTGTCCGGAGCTCGCTCCTCTCTTCTTCATCCCCGATCACCATCTCGTCTTCTCCATCATGTACTTCAGCACCAGGCCCGAGTTCACCAGAAGCAGCGACCTACACCACCAAGATCCACGCCATTCATCACCACCACCAGTGTCATCGCCAAAGACTTTTCCACTTCATCCAAAGACTTTTCCACTTCATCTTTCATGCTGTTCAAATAAACATCATTCCCTTCATAAAATTGAGTCCCTCCTGATTGAAATATGATTTAAAGGTTTCCTGAGTTGATAGCATTGACAAGCAAGGTTCACTCTGCTTTACCAGCATCCACTCCTCATTTCTTCTTTCGTGTCATTTAGGAAATATATTTGAAGCTATTTTTGACTTGCAATGCCTGTTCAAAATGTAAAAATACCCCAAACATGACATGAAAAAAAGAGAGAGTTATTATAATGTGGTCCATCAGAAAGCCACAAGGTAAATGAGCAGAGTACTCTGTGGCAGGAGATATGTTATCCATGTAAACAGTGAGGGTAGCGACATGCATGAAATACAGCTGCCTCCACAGACCCCCACAAACGGTTATTGATGAAAACATAATGGTGGATTTTGCTCTCCCTCTGTGGCTCAGCATTAGCACACAAAGACTATGAGAATAATTATTATTTCAGGAGAACAAATATTACCCCTTGGGCTCCAATTATTTTCATGCATTGACTCCTTCAGTGTCTGACTAGATTGTTTTTTATGGGTAAAAAAAAGTGCTTCAACCTTGTGTGTAAAAATCAAGCCGACACGTGATGCATAATGAAGCTGGGTCATGGAGATATCTGACCTCTACATGACTAAACACATGGAGCAGGGCAGGAAGTGCCACTGAGTTTAATTGGGTTGGAGTTTGGAATGATGAAGGTGCCAGTTTATGACTGAAAAACCTAATCTAAAACAACATGGTGTTACTCCATCTCCCAATACTTTCTGAAACTTTATCTCTTCATCTAATATTGCAGGTTTCTAATGTGACAAGTTTTTGCATCTGCATGTGTCTAGTATCTGGCATATCATGATGGCAGATAGCAGAAACTCAATGCTGAGGGTGAGAAGGACGGAGATCAGTTCATTTCTCACCACCTGCAAGGTTTAACTGATTAGTGCAGTCAAGGTTAGTGTTATTACAGCTACTAGCTGCCATTTCTCATTGGAATTCCATTTGTTACGTTACCCAGCCAGAGCTGACCGTTGTGTGGTAACATCTAGATTGTAAAAAAAAAAAGTTGTATGGTTAAGTTTCCATCACAAAGCTTACCGTAAAAACCCCTTATATTTGCCTAATATTGTCATACTGTTTCTCCAAATTGTACTTTAACTACTGCTACTTTTTTCTACTTCTGAGATGCAATACCATTGTGTGCATACTGTATAGCGGCCGGGGCCTTTATTTACCTCAACTGCAGAGGGTACTAGGCCTTTATTGGAAGCAGGCTTATATTAGAGAGAGGCCTTTATTCCTAATTCCCTCTGTTTGATGTTTGAAGTATATTTGCTCATATTTTAGTACGAAGCCTCCCTATTTTCTGATCTGCTTCTGTTTTCTCTGTTAAATTATTGTTACTGCATTATGCTATTAATAAAATTAAAAGCCCATGGACATAATGCCTTCATTTCCTGACTTTTATTGTGAAACATTACACAAACATTTCAATTTAACTTGTGTGAAGTATGACCGGTCAAGTACCGGAGGGGAAATGTGGCCAGTGTCACATAAAAACTAAACAAATCTGAGGTAATGTTATGCTGGATATAAACATTAATAGCCAGTTAACAGCACAGCCAAATATCAAATATCAATAAGCTGTCTCTCTAGGTCCAAGCTACCTTTCTTTCTCCCACCTCCAGCTAGCCGTGCTCTCCTCTTGTCAGCTAACAGCAGCTCACGCTTCTGTCTTTTCCAGTATCTGATTCTTATCAGGTCAGTGTCAAAATGTCCTGCAGCTTTCACTCCTTAATTTTCCTCCGCATATTGCAAAACTCTCTCTTGGAATTTGACATCAAATTTCAGTCTGGTTGGTGCCATGTTCGCTCTCTACAGTGTTGTGGCATTGGTGTTATGGAAAATTTACTCACTGACACTTGCACAGGTCCTATATGGTACTTCAAATATAGCTGCCGCCATCTTGTGGCACTTGTACATTACTACAAACCACAGTCACATTATAACAGACACCAAGAGGAGGGGGGTGGACATTTCTTTTCATTTGATGACGTTAAAAGTAAAGTTAGGCTTTGCTGTCGGTTTCCGGACTCATTTTAAAAAAAGACGAGAGAAAAAGAGAGAGGGAGCTAGAGAGTGAATGAAGACATGGAGCTGGTAAGAAAGCAGTGAATCAGATCAAGAAAAAAAAATTTCTAATTGTTTCACAGTGGTTACTTTCTAGCGCACAAATAAACACACCCACACCCCCACACATCACTGTACAACCCTGCATTGGTGCACAGCAGCACCTGATTTGGTCTGAATACAGCCTTAATCCATCCTTGTTTTTTCCCTCCCCGGCCTGTATTTGGGGCCAGCCTTTATTTGTTCGTGTCGACCACACCCCCAGCCATTATTGAAGACCCAGCTTTTAATTGAATACCGGCCACTATTAGAGAAAATACAGTAATTTGGTGGTCTTTACAATGTGTTTGTTGCTTTTGTGATAAATTTCCTATTTAATAGTGTTTTCTTCGTATTATTCACATTTTATTGAGTCTGGCTTGGGCTAAGACTATTTATTCAATGACACACCTGAGTCAGTTTGATGCCTCTGTACCTGATGAAGAGCTGGTTTGAAACTGACATTTTCCAAATCTAATAAAGAAAAATATTTCTAAAAAAGGAGTATTCTACAGTGTTGCAAGTCCTTGGCAAGCAGATATCACCTACAATTTTTCAGACTCAGCACCTGGACCAACCGAGACAGTTCATGAAATAGTCACAAAATTTAATCTATACATTTTGCACATGGACATGAATTTTCTATTTTTTTTTTCATGACACTCAGTATGGCTTTCAAACTAATGTATTTCAATTGGAAGTATGCTTTGTGCCTGCACCACATTGCTTTTTTTTCTGTCAGTTGGGATTAGAGAGCACAGAAGCTGTATTGTTTTTTCTTATTTGTTTTATTTATTTATTTTTTTAACTATAACCGCTGCATTACTCAAGATTTAATCATGAGATTTGATCCTTGTTTTTATTTCTTTATTTTAATTTTATCAGTACAGTCAGTCGTCTGTGTCAATCCAGCGGTTGGACTGGATGACCCGCTGCTGGGAAGTATTTTCCTCGCTCAACACAATTTTAATGATATCATCAACATTTCTCAACACAAAAACAGGAAAGTGTCCTTGATAACTCAACAATACGATAGGTTACCGTTAAGCCATCGGTTTTAATTATTTCTCCTTCGATTCTGAATTGTTTTTTTTTTGCCAGTTTTTGTAGCAGAGAGCCACAGAAGTAGGATGACCATATTTTCAAACCACAAAACCAGGACCCTTAAGTGAACCACACATTCATGCACACGCACATGTATGCGCTTATGCATAAGCATCTTCATCAGGATGAGGAACAGTTATTTCAATGCTCAGCACACCTACCGAGCGCACCTTTCAATACCATGGACACCATGTTTTGTCTCCCAGAATCCACCAAGGTATTTGTCAATGTGCACAAGCACAGGCTGTTGGCTAAATGGTCGACTGTGATACATTCTCTGCCAGATTTTTTTTTTTTCTAAACACAACAAGGTACAAATCTCTTTGTGGTCTAAAATTATAGGCTATAACATAACCATCATAACCAACATCACCATTGTACCTTTAAAGAAAGTTACCTTTAAGAAAATTGACGGGTACTTTATGCTTTGCAGTCTTTCTTCTTAGTTAATTTCTTTACTGGAGCTCTCAGCTGTCTCAGCTGTCATACCACCACTTATGTAAAACAAGTATAATATTATAATTATTATTTTATTTGTGGTAAAATAATAATTTATATTTTAATTATGGCAAATCTCGGGACGTTGTGTTGAGCGGCTACTGTTTTGTGTTGTCTGCTATGAGTGGGCTTCATTCTATTTAAAATTGCCACCGGTTGGCTGAAACCCAAGTCCAGATGCTGCTATCTCTGTTAAGAAAAGGCATTTTATAGTCTGTGATTGTAAACTGGGAAGTTGCTCATTTAATTTTATATTTCCAACAATATGTGGACAGTTAATATGAAATCATCTGTCTCAAAACATGTCTTCATCAAATAATATTGAGCCACGTCATCCAAGAAAGCACTCCAACATTCAAACTGGACTTTACATTGTGCATTGAATTCAACCTCCACTGTTACATAATTTAATCATTTATGCACGTCACATTTAATTTTTGCTCTTGTCACCTTCATATATTTCATACACTTCATTTCTTTGTCCATAGCACAGTCCATATTTCCTTTGTACAGTCAATATTTCAATTCAAATTTTATATCCCATTTCAAAACTATTACTATTCCATACTGTGAATAGATTTTAAAATTTCTATTTAATTTTAATATTACTTTGTTTATTTTAATATTATTATGATTACCTTACTTTTGTCTATTTTTTTATTCTTTTTTTGGGAGCAAATGCCAAGAAGATAGACAAAGATTCTTTGTATGCTTGCATTGGCTAATAAAACAGATACTGATTGAATGGGCTTTGTCATGTGACATAAAATCCCAAAACCAAGAATCATAAAGATACAAAAAATCTCCAGGCGTGTGTGAATAGTAGCCCATGCATGTGTCGGTATTTGTCGACTTGGGTATGGGAACGGGTTGGTCCTTTCAGCCCTAACCCTAACCCACTTAAGGCTTTCTTACAAGCCTGTAGTAATGCCCTAGACTGTCAGCAGTATTGTAATGTCTGAAGGTACCTCATTTTGGTCACTATTTATGCTAAAAAAGATAACAAACAAAAGCTTAATTTTATATATCGGGCCATAAAGTGCTCTCTGAAACTAGGTCTGGGATAGCTTGTGTCCATGAAATTCAATTCAATTCAGTTTTATTTATATAGCGCCAAATCACAACAAAAGTCATCTCAGTGCACTTTTCACATAGAGCAGGTCAAGACTGTGGGGGGGAGGGGGGGTGCTGGAGACATAGAGAAGCAGAATAACAACAATACTAACAATAACAATAATAGTAATAGAGATGTGACTAGCAACAACAAACAGCAGCAATAGCTGGAGACACCAACAGGACCGCAAAGTTTTGCGCTGGATCCCAGGGTTTCCTGCAAGATGAGAAAGCACAAAAACCTCCAGGGAAGAAGCTAAGAAATGATAAAATTAAACGTTGTTTTAGGGCTAAACCAAATACATCATTGACCTGTTGAGTAACATATGTTAGTATGAAGATTCTACATGGCTCCTGCTTTGAAATACTGACCTTTGAACCTTGACCTCTGTGCATGTTCAAACGCTTATAACTCAGCAACAAAAAGGGCTGAAAACATAGATTTGATTCCTCAGAATCGAAGGAGAAATAATTAAAATGGATGGCCATAACAATCCTCTGGTTGTCCACTCGCATGTGCTGACGTGCTACGGTAAGCGTATTGTATCATTTCCGGTTGCCGACTGTGTATACTGATAGCGTTGTTGCTGCTCTCATCTCAGTTGATTTTCCTATATATATCACATTACTGTTGATTAATATCTGCTGTATATTTAAACTTTCGCTAGTTTTACACAAGCACTCTCAGCGCTTTTCTCTTAACGACTTTTCTCGCTAATCGCACAAGTTGTTAGTCACTTTAGCTCTGCAGCTAGCATTAGCAGCTAACTCAAACTAAGCAGTTAGCGATGGCTTCTCTCTCTCCCTCTCGTTCTCCTGCTCTCTTGCTCGGTGTGCCAAATGTTCAGTTACTCCTCTGCCTCCTTTAGTGATAGTGATAAGTGTAATAAGTGTAGTCTATTTGCAGCACTGGAGGCAAGGCTTAGTGAATTGGAAGCGCGGCTCCGCACCATGGAAAAGCAATCAGCTGCTAATATAGTTAGCCAGCCCCTAGTATCCGGTGTGGGCCGACCTAGCGTAGCTCCCACTCCCCCGGTAGCTCCCGAGCAGCCGGGAAGCCAGGGCGGCTGGGTGACTGTCCGAAGGAAGCATAGCCCTAAGCAGAAGCCCACGGTTCACCACCAACCAGTTCATGTTTCTAACAGGTTCTCCCCACTCAGCGACACACCCGCTGAGAAACAAACTCTGATTATTGGCAGCTCCATAGTCAGAAACGTGAAGTTAGCGACACCAGCAGCTATAGTTAAATGTATTCCTGGGGCCAGAGCGGGCGACATTGAGTCAAATTTAAAACTGCTGGCTAAGAATAAGCGTAAATATGGTACGATCGTCATCCATGTCGGCGGCAACGACTCCCGATTACGCCAATCAGAAGTCACCAAAATTAATGTTGAGTCGGTGTGTACATTTGCTAAAACAATGTCGGACTCCGTAATTTTCTCTGGACCGCTGCCTAATCTGACCAGTGATGACATGTATAGCCGCATGTCACAATTCAACCGCTGGTTGTCGAGGTGGTGTCCAGCAAACGATGTGGGCTTCATAGATAATTGGCAGACTTTCTGGGGAAGACCTGGTCTGATTAGGAGAGACGGCATACATCCCACTTTGGATGGAGCTGCTCTGATATCCAGAAATATGGCCAAGTTTATTAGTAAACCAAAACCATGACAACCCAGAGTTGAGACCAGGAGGCAGAGCTGCAGTCCTACACGCTTCTCTGCGCTTCCATTAGAGCAGTTACCCACCCAAAACCACATAGAGACTGTGTCTGTCCCCCGACCACATAAATCAATTAAATCCAAAGTATATAAAAGAAGAGTCATTCATGAAAATCTAGTAAAAATTAAAACCACTACTGCAATAGTACAACAAAATAAGATAATTAAATGTGGACTCTTGAACATTAGATCTCTTTCATCTAAAGCAGTTTTAGTAAACGATTTAATTTCAGATCATCGTATTGATTTATTTTGTCTCACTGAAACCTGGCTGTGTCATGAAGAATATGTCAGCCTTAATGAATCCACTCCCCCCAGTCATATTAATACTCATATTCCTCGAGACACTGGCCGAGGAGGAGGAGTTGCAGCCATTTTCAACTCAAGCCTAATCATCAACCCTAGACCTAAATTTAATTATAACTCATTCGAAAGCCTTGTTCTTAGTCTCTCCCAGCCAACCTGGAAAACTTTACAGCCAGTTCTATGTGTTATAGTGTACCGTCCTCCTGGCCCGTACTCTGAATTCCTATCTGAATTCTCAGAGTTTTTGTCGTATTTTGTCCTTAGTACAGATAAAGTAATTATAGTAGGTGATTTTAATATTCATGTGGACGTTGATAGTGACAGTCTCAGCACTGCATTTCTCTCATTATTAGACTCAATTGGCTTCTCTCAGTGTGTAAATAATCCCACTCACCATTTTAACCACACCCTAGACCTTGTTCTAACTTATGGGATTGAAATTGAACATTTAATAATTTTTCCACAAAATCCTATTTTATCAGATCATTTTTTAATAACTTTTGAATTCCTATTACTGGATTACACACCATTAGATAAAAATGTCCTCACTAGATGTCTATCTGATAGTGTTGTAGATAAATTTAAGGAAGCAATTCCGTCAATACTGAATTCACTGCCATGTCTGAATACTACAGAGGACTCTTATGTTAACTTTAGTCCCTCCCAAATTGATAATCTTATTGATAGTGCTGCAGGCTCACTAAGACAAACACTCGACTCCATCGCCCCCTTAAAAAAGAAGATAATAAAACGTAAGAGGTTAGCTCCATGGTATAACTCCCAAACCCGCAAATTAAAGCAAACATCGCGAAAATTGGAAAGGATTTGGCGTTCCACCAAAGTAGAAGATTCTCGCTTAGTCTGGCAAGATAGTCTTAAAACATATAGGAAGGCCCTCTGTAATGCCAGAGCCGCCTATTACTCAGCATTAATAGAAGAGAATAAAAACTGCCCTAGGTTCCTTTTCAGCACTTTGGCCAGGCTGACAAAGAGTCATAACTCTACTGATCCATGTATTCCTATAGCTCTCAGTAGTAACGACTTTATGAGCTTCTTTAATGATAAAATTCTAACTATTAGAGACAAAATTAACCATCTCCTGCCCTCAACAGGCACCGTTCTCTCCCCAAACACAGGAACCTTGGTAACGGCAGTAAATCCAGACATATATTTGGACTGTTTTTCTCCAGTAGACTTGTCTGAACTAACTTCAATGATTTGTTCAGCTAAACCATCAACCTGTCTCTTAGATCCCATCCCAACTAGGCTGCTTAAGGAAGCCTTACCCTTAGTGAGCACTCCTTTACTAGATATGATCAATCTGTCTTTAGTAACAGGCTATGTACCACAGTCCTTTAAAGTAGCTGTAATTAAACCTCTTCTTAAAAAGCCTACTCTTGATTCAGGTGTTTTAGCCAATTATAGACCTATATCTAACCTTCCATTTCTATCCAAGATCCTTGAGAAAGCAGTCTCTAATCAGTTATGTGACTTTCTACATAACAATAGTTTATTTGAGGATTTTCAGTCAGGATTTAGAGCGCATCATAGCACAGAGACAGCACTGGTGAAAGTCACTAATGACCTCCTAACTGCATCAGACAAAGGATTTGTCTCTATACTTGTCCTGTTAGATCTTAGTGCTGCATTTGACACAATTGACCATCAAATCCTTTTGCAGAGACTGGAACATTTAATTGGCATTAAAGGAACTGCATTAAGCTGGTTTAAGTCTTATTTATCAGACCGATTTCAGTTTGTACATGTTAATGATGAATCCTCCGTGAAGGCAAAAGTTAGACACGGAGTTCCACAAGGTTCTGTACTTGGACCAATTCTATTCACCTTATATATGCTTCCTTTAGGTAATATTATTAGGAAACACTCCATAAATTTTCATTGTTACGCAGACGATACCCAATTATATTTATCAATGAAGCCAGATGAACCCAATCAGTTAAACAAACTCCAAACATGCCTTAACGACATAAAGACCTGGATGACCTGCAATTCTCTACTACTAAATTCAGATAAAACTGAAGTTATTGTGCTTGGCCCTAAACACCTTAGGAACACATTATCTAATGATAAAGCTGCTCTGGATGGCATTACCCTGGCCTCCAGCACCACCGTAAGGAATCTGGGAGTTATCTTTGATCAGGATATGTCCTTTAACTCCCACATAAATCAAATTTCAAGGACTGCCTTTTTTCACTTACGTAATATCTCAAAAATCAGGCACATCCTGTCCCTAAAAGATGCAGAAAAACTAGTTCACGCATTTGTTACTTCTAGGCTGGATTATTGCAATTCCTTATTATCAGGCTGCCCTAACAAGTCTCTAAAGACCCTCCAGCTGGTCCAGAACGCAGCTGCACGTGTATTGACTAAAACTAGAAAAAGAGATCACATTTCTCCCATTTTAGCTTCACTACATTGGCTTCCTGTAAAATCTAGAATAGAATTTAAAATCCTTCTCCTAACTTACAAAGCCCTTAATGGTCAGGCACCATCATATCTTGAAGAGCTCATAATACCGTATTACCCCACTAGAACACTGCGCTCCCAGTATGCAGGCTTACTGGTGGTCCCTACAGTCTTTAAAAGTAGAATGGGAGGCAGAGCCTTCAGCTATCAGGCTCCTCTTCTTTGGAACCATCTACCGGATTCAGTCTGGGGTGCAGACACCCTCTCTATGTTTAAGAGTAGGCTTAAAACTTTCCTTTTTGATAAAGCTTATAGTTAGGGCCGACCAGGCTCGCCTTGGATCAGCCCTTAGTTATGCTGCTATAGGCCTAGACTACTGGGGGACTTCCCATGATGCACTGAGCTCCTCTCTCCTCCTCCTCCTCTCCATCTGTATGCATTCATGTAACAGCAATGCATGTCACTAACTTGGCTTCTTCCCCGGAGTTTTTTGTGCTTTCTCATCTCACAGGAAAACCTGACTCCCGGGCCGAACCTTCGCGGTCCTTCACAGTCCTGATGGCATCCTTCCCTGTCTGTTGATGCTTGTGCTTGTTGTTGTTTGTTGTTGTCGTTGTTTTTCTGCTGTCCCCCCTCCCCCTTCCCCTCTCTCTTTCTCTCTCTCAACCCAACCGGTCAAAGCAGATGGCCGCCCACCAAGAGCCGGGGTCTGCTTGAGGTTTCTACCCGTTAAAGGGGAGTTTTTCCTTACCGCTGTCGCCAAGTGCTTGCTCATGGGGGAACTGTTGGGTCTCTGTAAATTAAAGAGTACGGTCTTGACCTGCTCTATGTGAAAAGTGCCTTGAGATGACTTCTGTTGTGATATGGCGCTATATAAATAAAGATTGATTGATTGATTGAACATTAACCTATTGTACTGTTGAGTGGTTATATTTTAAAAAATGAATAACAAATGAGAAAAAACAATACAGCTTCTGTGCTCCAGAGTCCTGACTGACAGAAAAAGAAAAAAAAAAGTGGTGCAGGTACAAAGGATATTCCAATTGAAATACATTAGTCTGAACGTCGTGCTGAAAAATGGAAAATTTGTGTCTGTTGGGCCTCATACTCCATGAGACAAAAGCAGGCCTCCTTCTCTTTCGATTAACCCACACACACACGTGTGCGCATACATGCACATATACACACACATCTTTTTACACATGTGATGGTCAGATAACTTGGGAAACATCCCTCGTTATCCGTCATTGGACACGTGTGTTTTACATGGAATTGGGTGAGTGCAAGATGCCAACCACCAGTCAATGCCACCTTGCCATTGTCTAACCAAGACATTACCGTCACTTCCGCCATTTGGTTCTCGCGTGACATGACTTCCTCCTATAGTCACGTCCACGTCTTAACCCTCGACATCATCACATCAGATCACGTCGCCATCGTGACACACACACACACATACACTTGCATTCACCTGCATGTGTTCAACACGGTACATAGCTGTGTTTTATGTGTTTGCTTAGGTAGAACTAGATTTTAGAATAGTTGTTTATTGATCAGAGCATTTATTAACTTTGTTAGTTCTGCAAATTTTGATAAACACTGTTATATCTTTAAAAAGAAGTCTTTGTCATTAGTGTGTTTTATACATTGTTAAAAATGGTTGATTGAGGGGGTCAGAGCTCGAATTCATACCTTCTGTGTTCACCTGTGAATGCTGATATCCCTCAGATATTAATATTCTAGGTGAACTCCTTTATGAGACTACCTTGTTTGGTTATTGGTCCTGGTTTCCAGGTGGTGCCCCATAATTTTAATTCATATTTATAATAATAATCAATATTTAATTTTTATAATTAATAATTATCTGATAATTATTCTTAATAACCAACCATGCTCCTCACAGATCTGACAGCTGTGTCCCCCGGTGAGGTTCTTTACCAGTTGGTGCCCGAATTATTAATTAATATTAATAGTCTCTTGATTTCAGAATTATCATAGATAATTATGAATTATTACTAATATCCAAACGCACTCTTACCAGTACCAACAGTGTCTATGTACACAAATCTAATTAAATATTGTGACTATCTCATGAACTGTGATGATACTGGGTTGCCTGGATGTTTTCACATTGCATACTGATCACTAAACATGGCTAAACTGATGGTGGGCACCAGAGTTGAATGGTTAATTAAATAATCGAATGATGATTTACTTGTGTAGATTGACATTTCATTTAATTTGCTACTTTAATTTACTACTATACATTATATAATTATATTGTGTTTTTTTTTTTATTTTGTCCATATAAATCCCCCATACATATAAAGTCATTTTAGCTGTAACAGCCAAAACAGCGATTGACCCATTTAATGGAAGATGACCGAATGCAGCGCAGAAAACTCAAGCCAACTTTTGCTCTATGCAAAGACTGGTATCATCAAAGACAGAGTAAAGTTTATTCCAACTAATTGGCAGCAACATAAAAGGGAGATTGAGCAGTATTGGAAGACAGAAAAACCTCCAAATCTTTTTTTTCTTTTTTTGGTCTAACTGTTTTCTTTCATACAGCAAAAACAAAGCATTTGCTCGTTAATGATGAAAGTACTCCGTAACTCCCATGTTGATTGACGATCACTGAGATGTATGACACCTCTCAACTTGTCATAGAGGAGTTATTTGTACTCTGCTGCGATCCATTCTGTGAGGAAAGACCAGATGTCCCGTCTTAATTAGGCCAGCAGTGATGTTTTTAATGACTTCTAGCCCATTACAGGCGACGGAAGAGTTTTCAGATCTTCCTCCTGTCACTCCTGTGGGCCTGCTGCTCTTTGTCTCAGTCTTGAATGTGAGTTTTGACACATTTAAATCCTCCAAAGACAGTCAGGGAGAGAGAGAAGATGCGTCTGTGTGTGAAGGCACACACACAAAAATGCAAGCCAGAGACAAAGAGTTGTTGAATCTGTTGTCGAAGAATGAGAGCAACTTTCCCTAATGTCTTCTATGTTGTTCGTTTATCATGCACACTTCATTTATGGGAATGTGGGCACGTATTGTAAAATATATTTAATTCATGGTATATAAAGTTGAAAAACTAGGCCATCGTAGTTGATGCAGGATCTGCTGTGTGTGCTCCTTAAATAATAGTGCAAAGGAAGGAAAAAAAACGCCCTCCAAGGAATCTGTGTGGTTCTCTCTCTAAGGTTTTGAGTCAGACAACACCTTCTTTTCCCTTTCTTCCCTCCCCCTTTGCTTCGGCTCTCTTTCTTCTGTTTGGTTATTCTATAGTTCTGCTCCCCAATGGTTTTTTTTCTTCTTCTTCTTTTTAGCAGCCAAGACACCATAATATTGTCAGGGAATGTCTTCCCTCTCATTCATTTCAACTTGATCATGGCTCAAAAATGCTCACAATGAAATAAGTATCAGAAAAGGCAGCTCATTTAAGAGCCACAGATCAAATATGAATATAGTCTATTTGCAGTGATATCCCACCCTGTGATGTGTCAACGAGTTACATCTGCAGAGCCACACTGGAGGAGGCTGAGGTGAACAGACACACCACCTCCTCATCCTATCTGCTGCACATGAACCACCTCAAGGTAAAGATAGAAGTAAGTTTCTGAACAAATGTTATTGCTTGCTGTAATGAGGGTATAAAATGTTATTAATATTTTAGAACAAGCCCTATTTTTCATTTCTGAAACCCACTGTGGGGCTTCTTTTCAAAGGGTTTCAGTCAAAACCCAATGGGAGATTCAATTGACTTTAATCTTGCATTCGTTTGAAAATTTGAGCCCATTAGTTAACTTTGCCTTCTCTGTGCAATTTTCATTGCATTTCAATGAAGCCGCTTTCCTGTGGTGTTAAAACACTAATAGTTGCTTCAAATAGCAAATGAGAGAGAGGGAATACGAGCGTAAGAGAGAATAAGAGAGGAAGGAAAAAGGAGACAGAGGGAGAGGAGAAGATGGTTAAGACAGGCAAAAATATTATTATGAAACATCTATATTTTCAATTTGAACATTCTATATATATGACCTTGGAGGTTGAAGAAATCCAGTATGTTGCTGTGAGGTACAGTCATCATATATTTATGTGCTGGGGTGAATAATTTGCAGATTTAGACACAACATTAGGTATGCTGTGCCACCTTTCATGGACTGACAACATATCAGCTGCATCCACAAGGCAAGGCTAATTGGTGAAACACATTGTGGCTGCAGCAATGAGAGGTCAGAATGGCCATAATAAAATAAAGGAATAAGGGTGGGACCTGAATTATTCTCTTTGATGTCAGGTGGACCTCGGAAGTGAGACTCTAATTGCCACGGCTCTGTAGTGTTTCTCTCTTCCCTCTCTTCTCTCCTCTCTCTTTCTGGACAGTGTTCACATGTCTCTCTTTCACCTGCTGTCACTGTACTCAGCCTGAGCCAAACTTCGGAGATCTCACCACCTAAGGCTAGCTCATCTCCACTCAGTATGATGGATGTGAATGCTCTTCATACAATATATCCCCTTTAGACTTTTAGTTCCGAGCATCTCGGAAATTGCCTTTTTGCGGATTCATGAGCGAGGGCATTGAAAGCCTCCCAGCAGTGCTTTCACCAAACATTTTTCAAAAGGTGTTTGTGTCACCAAGCTCATCTAGCTCTCCACTCAGTCAGCCCTTCCAACCAAAAGTCTCACCCAATCACAATAGGTGTGGCACCCGTTGGGGTCAGTGGATGGGACTCCATCCACTCTGTCCACTGCCTTTAACCAAATGTCATTATGCTTTTCATCACAGGCTAAACTGCTCTTTTTCACAGAGCACCCCCATTAATGAAAAGTAGGTCAAGTGCAGAGCTCCAAAAGGAATGCCAAAATCTCCCACCCCTGCACTACCCCTACCACCAGCCAGACCGCATGAAAAAACGTGCAGAGAAGAAATTCTCTCAAGCAATTTGTCACGCTTCTCAGCCAGCGCTGGCTCACGTTAAATGTATGTACACATCAAAGGAAATGATGAGAATGGCTATTTCACAAGCACTCTGTGCATTGTTAAATTACTTAAATGCCTGTCCTGCTGGTGAGCAAGGCTGCGTCAAACCAAAGTGAGTCAACAGATCTTATAGAGAGCCAAAGTATCCCATGGATTTTATAGAATCAGCCTCGATGTCCTTGTGGGATCCCTCCTACTTCAGTGCAGTCCCTCCTCAAATGAAAGCTTGTGTTGTTGTTTCTGCTGCCTCTGTTTAATCAAGCAGCCCCATCCCCCTCCCCGGCATCATCACAAGCTACTGACACAATGCCTAACTAATCCTACACCCAGCTTTGGGATATGGCACCCACACAGTCAAATGAATAAACAAAGAAGCTTAAGGCCTCTATATAGGATTAAGGAGGTATAGGAATAATGGTGGGCCATAGATACCCAGTCAGAGAGCACGGCTTCTGTTGGCTAACCCCAGGCATCCAGTAACACCAAGCCAAGTGTCTCAGACTGTCTGAGCCCAGCCTAGCTAAGCCCATCTGTTATGACCCTGGTCCTGGACCTTTAGCTACATGCAGTGGGTACTGTCACCATCGGTCTTGTGGGGATTCCATAAGTATTGACTTGAGACAGACATCATTTCAAGAATGCTTTATAGATGACTCACAGATTCTGACATCAACAGGGACTCTTTCCTGCACTTAACAGGAAGGACAAAGCACTCACCAGGTCACATGGTCTTTGCTCCTGAAAAATAAGGCAGCTCCTGGGGAATCATTGCTAGAATGTCTTGCAAAGCGTGTAAGCCTGGAAAACTGGTCAACCAGTGACATTGATGACCTGACATTGCTACCAGGAATGGAAATAATTTAAATGATACAGATGTTTAAATTTCACTTAATTGACCTTTTTTTTCATCTATAACACCCTAAATAGTTGTTCGCAAGGTTCAGGGGTTCTAAGAGGTGGCAAGTCATGTGATCATCTAAACAGTACATACAGCAGAGTGCAAAGTGGAGACATTAAACTCTCACAGTTGCGGTGGAAAACATCTGGTTCTTTTATAGAAGGTCAAACATACAAGGTGAAATGTCAGCTACACCTCCCAAAAAGCATTTTAGCTAAAATCATCCAATCCAAGGTTAAAATTTTCTTGTGTATGCTGCTAACAGTGAGCTGAAGCTAAAGATTACACTGTGTAGAATCTTCATAAAACATTCAATCTTATGTCTGTGCGTTAAGTACAAAGCTGGCCTGCCTCTCTCCAAAGTTCAAAAATACACCTACAAACACCTGTAAAGCTCACTGATTCGCATGTATTTTTATTTGTTTAATGTGTACAGCAGCTGGGAGACCAAAGCCAAATCTTGTGCTTAACCTGCGCTGCAACCGGAGACACTGCACAGAAGTGCTGGCCACCTAGCTCCCCCTAAAACCACAAATGGTTGTTAATACATTTCTATTAATGTACAGATTCAGTAAACAAGACACAATTTGTTAATTAGTGGGCTTTAGAGGTGCTGGTAGGTGTATTTTTGAACTTTTGACAGAGCCAGTCTATCTGTTTCCTCCTACGTCAGGAATTCAGTTCTGTACCAAACATACAGACATGAGATATCCATCTTCTCATCTCAAACTTGGAAAGAAAACAAATAAGTGTATTTCCCAAAATGTTAAACTTACCTTTCTAAGAACACTTGCAAATTGTTGTTTTGGAACCAGCAGCTCCTCCCACTGATTAGTCCAGCGACCAGCCACCAGGCTCAATCAACCATCAGAGGATGTTTTCCACACTATAGTGCTTGTCAGGCAAGGTTATCCAACACATCTGATCTCCTATAGATCCAATCCAATTATCACATCAGCTATCTTCTTTCATTTTAAGAATGAAATGGTGCTGCCTTTAACACACTGCCATCAAAGTTACTATTCACCATCCATGTAATGTTGAGTATTGTTGTGTGGCAGTGATGGCAGACAGTATGTACATTGTTTTAGCATAGTGCTGCCGCCACGCACACGCACACCAAGTGCTGCAGGGGGCACGAAGACAGCACCTCGATAAAGCTGGAAATATATTCACAGATTTAAACTTCCCAGATCAATAACTCATAAGCGAAACATTGTTAAAATACAAATGACACCTCTTTCCTACCGTACTAAGATAGAAAACGAACTACAACCTAATTTTCAACAAAACGAGCCATCCTCTGAGTTGGACTAATAACATTGGTCTCCATGTACAGCCAGCTGTGAGAAGAGTGCACACGGACCATCTAAAAAGTGCAACACCAAAAAAAATTCCTACAAGAATATTCAGTAACTTCACTCTTACACAGTAGGGTGTCCCCAAAATCACTTCACACATCAATGGACACCTGTTGGTTACACTACAACACTTAGTTTGGAAAAATGTGCTTTTGCATAATTTTAGGGATATAAAAATTCAATAACTTTACTCTTATACAGTATGGTGTCCCCAGAATCACTTGTCACAAAATCACCTTGATAATGAAAATATATTTCTTTGGTTTATTTTACTGAAGACAATTGAACTTTCAAATACTTGTATGTGTGTGTGTTTTGTTCGTTTTTTGTTGGGGTTTTTTTTTTGCCTGTTCTATAGTTCTGTAAAAAGTATATAAAGTTTTGTGACTTTTCTTCTGTTATGTGTGACTAATTGAACAGTTCAGCTTTTCTTATATATACAGTACTGTGCAAAAGTTTTAGGCACCCTAGATGTTTAGATTCTTATCCATTATGCAATACCATCAGGGAGGTGTCTGATCGGTCCCAAATTTATTCATGATATGACAATGACCCCAAGCATACAGCTAGAATCATAAAGAACTATTTTCAGCAACAAGAAGAATGATGAGTCCTGCAACAGATGTTATGGTATGGCCCCCACAGAGCCCTGATCTCAACATCATGGAGTCAATCTGGGATTACATGAAGAAGCACCTGAGATGGCCTAAATAATAAATACACAGAAGAACATTCTTTCACCAGGATGGTTACAACAACCTACCTGCAAGTTACCATGAGAAACTGTGTTAAAGTGTACTGAGGAGAACTGCTGCTGTTTTAAAGGCAAAGCTGCTCACAGCAAATATTGATTTCATTTAGGTTTCTGTTGTTTTCACAACTTTGTAAGAAGTTAATTGATAAATTAAAACAATTTATACTAATATTTTTGTAAGCATTCTCACTTTACTTTTAGTTCCTAAAAGTTTTACACAGTACTGTATATATATTTATTTATTTCAACAATAATGGTAAGATTGATAATGAAAATGTTTGGTTTATTTGATTATTAATTTTAATTAATTAATTAATTTTATTATTATTACTCAGAGTTTTTTGCCTGCTCTATAGTTAGTTCTATAGTGTAATATATATATAACATTGATAATGAAAATAAAAGAAGATTGCACTTCCAAATATTTGTGTGAATTTAATGGGGGGGCAGCCCTGTTTTAGCAGGATGATGAACAGGCTGTGGTGCTCCACTGTTGTGTAATGAAAGGTAGTGAGCAGCCAGCACAACAAAGTGTGGACTATCCAATAGATTATGGAGCAGGTGGGATTTAATACTCTACTGGACTGTTCAAAGCAGGTGCTTTGGAGGGGTGTGCATATTCCTTACAGCATATGTGCCAGTGTGTGTGCTACTTTGTGTATGGTGTTTAGAAGCAGTATTTCTGTTTGTATTTGTATGTGTAGGTGTGTGTATTTGTGTGTCAGTCAGTCTATGAGTGTTTAAAGGCTCAGTCACTGGACCCGAGGGAAAGGAAAATGAAGGAAAAGGCACAGGGCAAAGTTGCAGTGTGGGGGTCTGTATCGAACCCAGGCCATCTACCCACGATCCCTGCTGCATCCAATTTCAGCACCAACGCTTCCTGTTAAACCCCATCAAACAGACACACAGCGGCACAAAGGAAAACCTCATCTCCACGGGAAACTAATCCGCCGGTGTGCGCTGTAAGCCTGTCAGTTTTTTTTTTTTTTTTTTTATTGAAAGAAGTCATCACTCATTTCGCCAAAGATTAAAAGTATGGCTAAATTGAGAAAATCCGCTTAGGAATTCTGAATTTAAATAGTGGAGGGGCAGCTAGGAGAGATGCCAAGGCTTGTGGGGAGCACAGACAGGTATGGGAGGTGAGATAAATTGAAAATATACATATTTGTTTTTGTAGTTGGATTTCCCATAACCATCAGACTGTTTTTCATTTTTTAGTGAAAGCAGAGGGTGGAGGGGAGCTGGAAGCAGGAGGCCTCCCCATCCACATATGGCAGTTGTAGGAAATGAGAGAGCCTCACCTCACAGGCAGTCTCGTGATTGGAGATTTCAGCTGCAGAGACATGCATGTGAAATGACTTACTATGACTTTAATTGCCTTGCTGTTGGCAACAAGGTGTTTCAGCAGGGGAATGCGAATTGCTTACCAGCTTGGTCATAAACGGCAGGTCAATACACATCTTTATGATCTGCAGCACACTGTGGCCCGGTTTCACTGTTTTTGCTGAGGGTCAGGACAATAAGGCCCAACTCAACAGTAGAACAATCCATATGTTAGTCCCAGACATGTCCTTCCATGAAGAGCAACAGCATCAGTCAACAATGTACACTATAGTATGTTGCTCTTAAACGCTCTAGCATCTTTTAGCTCATTGTTTTGGTTTTATGGCCCACAGGATTACTGTTTTGGTTCAGTCTCTCTCCTGTCATTAACCCCACTTCCAGCAGCAGCAGGCAGTTGTTTTCAGTTCAAAAGCTTTGATAAATTCACTGTACACTACCTGCCCAGCACCAAACAGCAAACAGAGAAAGGTAGCGACTAGCTGGTGAACATAGAGGAACATTTAGCAGCTTAAAAGCCAGATATTTTTCTCAGGAGTTGGTGGAGACCAAAACAAAGCTAAAAAGTTTTACAGTATTACAAAAGTATTACATTCATCAGGTGGAAACTCCAATGAGATTATAATGATGGTCTGTGCATGTTGGATGAGTAAATAGGCAACTGTTTGCTAACATTTTAGCTAACAGTTTTATAAGGTGATAATATGTTGTCTAAAAAGGTATACACAATAATATTAGATGTTTTTTATGTTTTATGTTTTACTAACCTTAGCCAGACATATGGAGTGAACCACATGGCATATTATTGAGGAAGTTTATGTTCCAAGGTTGAATTTCTAGAAATTTCCATTATTGCAAAAGATTATGTGATTTTGAATGAAGTTTTCTTACTTCATTGTGGTTCTCTATACAGTGCACTGTATCAGTTATCATCAATTTTCAGCCCATATATACCATAAGGCAACATAGTATTAGATAGAGTATTAGCTCTTATGTTAGGAATGCACATATGTTTTACACTGAGGATGATTACTTGAATTTCTATATATGCACCTTCTGTTATTTCATTCTGTGTTTGCCTGGTATGGCTGAAGAAAGCTTGTATGAACTGAATAGCATTCGTCTTCGTATATATTTTTAAATTAATCCATAAGTACTAATTAATGGAAACTACTTTATCTCAGTGAAAACAATGTTTTACTACAGGTCTTACTGATGAAGTCTCTGTCTTTCTTATGTCACATTTATCTGAACTGTGCTTTCCAAACAGACAGATATCACTCTGTCTATGAAATATTTCATGCACTGGCCAGAGAGCCTGTGTCTTAGGTGATAATTATGTCAGCTCCCAGACCAAATGATGTATTATTTATTTTGCAGTAACTCGCTGCTCCCTCTCCTTCTAACTGCTGGCTGAGATGTGTGCCCCTGGAGTGGTCATTAATCTGATATCTGGTCGGCCTGGGCGCAGCCCCTATGATCCTGACCCAATCTCAGATCCTAATCCAAGGAGGAAGAGGGCTGCAGGCCAGGATTTGGAGGCCCTGGCTATCTCTCTCTCTATAATTGATAGGTTTTAGGCGATTATACGCTTCACGTGATTACGATCTATAACGATGTATTGATTGAACTGTACCGGGATCCAACCAGGCTGCTCTTCACGGCAAAGACACCTACATCTCCTCTCCATCGTCCAGTATCTGGTTGCTGTACATTTTGGTTTGGAGCTATTTTGAACTTTGAAATAAGGGAGACAGGCATTGATACACACACACACACAGACACACACACACACACACACACACACACACACACAGAAAAGCACGCACACTTACAAGAAGTAATTTTCTTGCACAGGATTAGAACATTATATGAGGCTGATATTGGCCTTTTCCCCCATGATATTTGGGTGGGCCAGTAGGTAAATGAGACCCCATTCAACAGCAGAGCAATCCATGTGTCAGTTCCAGATGTGTCCTTCCATGAAGAACAACAAGATCGGTTTGTTCAAATGCCTATATACAACGTACAGTATGTCTATGTTTCCCTGACAAGGACCTTTTAGCGGTCATGTGAATTATGACTCTTCTGCAGTTATGCTCTTGAACAGAGAGAACATTATATGAGGCTGATGTTGGGTGGGTCAGTATCATCCAGTCATAATATAATGGAAGTTCCTTCCTGAAAAGCAGGAATGACATTTCCCTGTCTTCTTACCTACAAATCAGGAGAACTGATTTGCAGGTGAGAATGCTTCATGCTTGTAGGTCAAGAGTTTTGTTTTTGTTTTGTTTTTTAAATCCAGGTTACATTTAAATTTTATTTCAGTCAGGGGCGCAACCAGCCCAGAGTAAAATGACCATATTTAACCCTCTCCACTAGATCCTTAGTGAAGAAAGAAAGAACTTACGGTGCATTGAGAGGACCCCCATTTATATAGAGGAAACATAAACCCAATACTCTGAAGTTAAAACGTGTGACCTTTTTTCAGGGTAATTAATATTTTGTAATTAATAGTTTTGTAAGTAATAATTTGTTTAATGGAACATCCATTCAAAACAATCCAGAGATAAAATAGAATTTCAAGGCCATTTCACAAACAATAATAGTTGTTTTTGACAAAACAATGTCAATTCAAAGTCCAATTATTTCCTTGTTGCAGAGCTTTTAGTCATATCACATTGTCTTCATCAGTGGATGCAGTTTGCTTAATTGGCCATTGACAACTTGTGTCTACAGTATACCAGCAACGTCCTTCAATATGAGTTGAAACCTGAAAAACAGATATCTTAGTTGTTACGTGAAACTGTAGAGAAGCAATGAGAGATAGTTAATTATGATAAGCGTGGCCTAGGCCGTTATAACCATGCCAGCCTCTGATCTTTATCACTTGCTCTACAGCCCTGGGCTCTGGAAACATGAAGGACAGCTTACATGAGGGTGTATTCACCACAGAGCATAGACCAAACAACACTCAGTAAAGCAGCCAGCATATCTGTGGTGTGGCATCTACTGCAGGTATGGCAAGTAGGATGATGATCAGCAGAATCTAACAGGAAATGATTGAGAAATCACTTTAATGAAGAGAAGGAATCAGATGACAAATGACATTGGGCTCACATGATGATGACATGATGATAATGCTCACATTAGACTAAAAGACTAATTATTTCTGGGTAAACTCATTGTTAAAAAATTACATCCTTTCTCCTCTCCTAACCACTTTTCTTTGGTCTGTAGGCCATGTTCAGTGTTCAATGTGCAAGTGAACATTAATGTCAATCAATCAATCAATCAATCAATCATGATGATAATGTGTGCACAATTAAGGTGTAATTTGATCTTTTTTTTTTTTTGATTTATTGATTTGGACAGTGTGCAGTTTTAAACATTAAAGATGCACTGCACCAGAGTTAGCTCAAAGCTAATTTGCATCCGTAGTCCCCCACAATCAAAACATACAACAGCACAACAACAAACAGTACAAAGCAAAAAAAAACAACAAAAAAAAACCAAACAAACAAAAAAAATACACAGAACACACCATACAAAATACAAAGCTACACACAACAGCACATCACATACTCCCACAATGTCAATTAGAAATGAATAATGTAAACTAGACTCAGTGGTAACACAGCTGATTGGTCTTTAGTAGATTTTTTAATTTGGCCTTGAATGCATTGATAGAACTACAGTTCTTTATATCATCAGGTAGGGCATTCCACTGAGTTGTGGCTTTCACAGAGCAAGCTGACTGCCCAAATGCAGTGCGATGAAATGGTATGGCACAATCTTGTATAGAGGATATTCTGGAGGATCTAATAGAACTTATTGAGCAAGTGTACAGAAAGTCACATAGTTGAGGAGGGGCCAAACTTAACTTTAAAATTTTATAAACTTGGCACAAATTTGAGAATAATCTAAAATTGTCAAAGGTCAGTAAATTGTATTTCTCCAGTACCCTACAGTGATGGAAATGCATTGGCTTTTTGTCCAGAAAAATGCATTGTCTTTTCACCTGACAATCGTAATATCAATTGAGAAAATGATTGGTAAAATCCTATCTCATAGTATCATAAACTGCTGTGTAGTGTTTTAGTGTCTGATAAGCCTTCAAACTCTCAGGTCTGTTACTAAGACACGGCTGTTTCCGATTTGAACGCTGTGTAATTGAAAATGTAAGGAGAATAAAAGTAAGAAGTTAGAAATACAAGCTACTGAACTGACAGTAGGAGACACAAAGATGCAACGTTGGTAAGAAATTGTCAGTCACTCTTAGCAAGAAAGTTACTATGTTGGAGCCTTTAGGAACTGTGAGACAAAAAAAATACTTTTTAATAAACACAATGATTACAGGTGTAGAATAATGAATACATTTTTCTACGCTAAAAAAAAGTTAAAAAATGACAAAAATGAGTATTAGTTAATAAATAAATTATTTATCTGCCAGGGACCAGGTCTTCATGGGACCAGACAATATTGTGAATGCATTTGGTCTGTGTGTGTTATAAATAATATCTATAGAAACAAACCTAAATAAGTCTGTTTAATTAAAAAGAATAAAGTAAGTTAGAATAAATCACAAATAGCACATATGCAGAGCGTTAGTTGATTCTATGTCATCTTTACACAAACCCAAATCTTCATCATAAGACTCAGAAGAAATCAGTAGGTTGGAAACACATGCAATTTGAATTGACTAATATAGACCAAAGAATTGTGGGAAGCCTATATCTCATTTCCTTTCTGAATCATGCAGTGGCTAAAGGAGAAACACTGAACATTCCTTGTTTTCCATTTAGCCACTGACATACTCCCAGGCTGGTTCACTCAGTTAGGATCCTTCCTGATTGAAAAATAACATTTCCAGCACAGCAGATTTATTAATAAATAGCAATATTGTATAAACATGACTGTGTGTTGTGTTCAGAGCCATGCTGTAGAGAGCAACAGCCTCTCTGACTTCTCCTCCCAGAATCCATCTCTTTCAGCAGCAAGCCATGCAGGGAAAAAGAGAGGGAATTAAAGAAAAGCAGACAGAAGCACTTCTAGTTCATTCCAGCATTATGGCACATTTCCATTTTTCGCCTCGGTCTTAATCTCCATTGAGTGACTGTCATCACCCTCCGGCAGTAATTAGGCATGGACTCTGGACAACAACAGACGAGCTGGTCTTCTTGAGAAGCAAATTACCTTTAGCTTATGGTAAGCAATATTCCGTGCCTGGCAACTTTTACTGCTGATTAGCAATTAGCCCAAACTAGCAGCAGCCGAAGCGCTAATGTTTAATTTGCTCCTCTAATGATATACGGCATGGTGGTTCAGGCGGGTGCTGATAGAAGGAGGCTTGGAAACGTATGGATTTCTACTTAATTCCTTTTCATTTACGGCCTGACAGGCCCGCAGGTAGGAAAGGGAGGAAATTTCTTAGCGATTAGTAATGGCTGCTCCTCAAAGGGAAGGCAGCAGGCGAATGCTAAGAAGGCACACACACACATACACACACACTTACTGTGTCATTTCTGGGCCCTTCCCAGCACATTCACTTGCTCAATTATTCACAGTGAAGTTTGAATAATAACAGCATTTTCTCTGAGAAAACAGAGTGATTACTGTGCGCGTCTCCTCCTTCTGTTAGGAGAAGCAGTTGTTGCGAATATGAGCTAAACATACCTGGAGAGCTATTACGGAGACCCCTCTAGTAAATGGATTGCGGCACGCTGTCACTATGATAATGTTGTTTTGGAACATGAAGCCTGCAGCTTGTGGAAAGATCAGGAGGAAATAAGGGAAGTGATATTTACAGGTATCCGTGAACATCTTAATGAAGTGATGAAGTGAAGCCCACACTAAATATGTGTTTATGATAATACGTGGCAAAAAAGACGATTTGTAATCTGTAGAATCAGTCATTAAAAAGTGACATTTTCAGCAATAACATCCTCACAATTTAGTCCAACTTCAAGTTCAAACACATGCTGTTGTCTTTGGGTTATGCAGGCACAGCAGTGGCAGTTTAAACAAGCTGTTGCTGACTTGTGCTGAGGTAATATATGTGCTGTATGAGGCAGTGGCTCTTTAGCTCCTAATACCTTGTTTACTGCAGAGACCCTGGCCTTGTTTGCAAACACAAGCAGGCAGTGTCAGAGGAGACTACGCCAATTCCCACAGGACCACCATAATCTGGGGTGGATTCCTGTTTAAACTAAAACGTGCTAGTGGGCTGGACTTGACAAATCAGGTGGACTGGACAAATCTCTAGTGGGCTGTGTCTGGAACAGGGGCTTGTTAAAAAGTGCAATGGGCACTGTGGGAATAGCCCCTCTCCCCTCGGGGTTAGGGACTCCTCCTCTCTAATGAAGCTGGAGGATGAGGCTCGTTATATGCTGCTGCCTGTTATTCTCCAGGCCGCGACTTTCTCACTCTCGCCCTCGTTTTCTCTTCCACCGGCTGGAGCTCAGCTACTGTAGTGTGGAACCAATCAGGCGAACCATTTCGGGCCCTCACTTCTGTTTCAAACTGCTCCTGTGTTATAGATGTTTCAGAGGGGAGTGATTTAGAGATGTGGCCACACAGAAGTTGAGACAAATGGAGGCATTCAGGGCTGCTGGTGAATATCCACGTTTGGACAGCCATAGTGCTTAGATAGTGATAAAAACGATAAGACTAGTCTAGTGGGTCATTAGAGCTCTAACAGTGACAATCACTCAAACACTGGCCTCAGACCTGTTAAAAGATAAGGTATATATTATATTCTCACATTGTTCACATATTCACACACCATACATGTAATATTTTATACCATGTCTATGGAGACTACTGTACTCTGATTGATCAGAGGGTTTGTATACATTTCAGGACCTTATTGATATATATTTTATCATATTGTGGAATATATTAAACAATGTATTGTATTTCATATCAATAACTGCAGCTTTTCATTTGAAGTACATTCCTTTTAATTGTTCTATATACAGTTCAGTGGTGGATGAAGTACCCAGATCCCTTAAAAGAAAAAGTACTGATACCACAATTCATAAATACTCATAACAAGTACAAGTCCTGCATTTCAAATTTTACTAAAAACACTGAAGAATAAGCTGCAAAATGTTCTTAAACGTACCAAAACTAAAAGTAATTATTATGCAGATTGGCCCCTCTCAGACTAAAGTAACCAGTAACTAGTTGAGTAAAAAGGACACTTAAGTACAAAACCTCAAAACAGTATAGTATCTATGTCACACAGACACA
The DNA here is from genome assembly GCF_914725855.1 of Thunnus albacares. Classification (NCBI taxonomy): domain Eukaryota; kingdom Metazoa; phylum Chordata; class Actinopteri; order Scombriformes; family Scombridae; genus Thunnus; species Thunnus albacares. Next base: position 25,699,452 of record NC_058128.1, on the reverse strand, counting down.
CACCGACACATATACAATGGTGTATGAATGTGTCATGTAAGAGTGGCCATCATGTGGTAGGTGGTGTATAATGGAGACCCAGTGGCAAACAGAAAAACATCTGCTGAAGTGAAAAGCTGAAATAGTGAAAGTGAAGAAAATAAACCCAGCAGTAAATTTCAAATGATGAGTAGAAGAACACAGCTGTCCTCCCTGACTGTGTGCTACACTCTCAGGTTATTTGACTTTATATTTTTATTCCCATGCACACTCTGCTGAGGTATGGCTGTTGTGCATGTTGCTGTGAAAGTTCAAAAGCAAGGTAGTTTTTTTTTCCACTTTCAAAGTCCACAAACTCAACTTTTCTCCAACCTGTGCAGTGGGTTTGCCCAGACTCTGGGGAGAGGTAGCATGGAGGAGGAACAGGGAACTCTCACTCATCTCCTAACACAAAAACACAGAAAAAGACTGACAGCCAACTGGTTCAAAGCTCCCCTCCTCTCTATCTTTCCTCTGGTGCAGAATTTCAATGCTCCATTTTTGTTTTTTTCCCCCCACAAAGGCTGTTTTTCAATGATTCTCTGTCAGCTCCTCAAAGCTTCCCCTGCTCATTGATGAATTAGGATAAACATAAAAACTATGGTAACACTGTGCCCTAAGAATTGCAATGCAAACACAAGAGCATTTCCTTTGTTCTGTCCTTAGAAAACATGCTAAATATGTATCTGCTGCACACAAGGGAATTGCATGCTCTTTGCAGAACAAGACAGGATTTACCAGGCCAGGTAACATGGTGTCACCAATGTGCTCACTACAAAACAACATTGAAGTACATTATAAGCACCGTCACAGCTGCCTACATTAGACTAGCTTACATACTACTGTATATATATACAAATATATATATATATACATATATGTATGTACGTATGTATATACACACAAACATATATACTAGGGATGTGCCTGAATACAAATACATTATTTGGCAAAGCACGAATAGTGGGTTTTTTACGAATATTTATTTCATACAAATATTTTTAAACAATATTTGTTTTCAGGAAAAAAAATCCATGTCAAATACCAGCATGCAGGTCAGTTACATCGCTATCTCAGTTTCTGTCCTCTGCTCTGCTGTTACACCTATCAGCGGGTCTCAACGAGGGGAGTAAACATCCACCTACTACATGATGCACATTTCCTAATTTGGACATCACTCCTGGAGTTGGGGGTGTTCCCCAGACATAAAGCTGAGCTACTGACACACACAAAGTGCTCCCAGGGACTCTCCATAACCTCTTGTTCCCCTTCTCCTTTCCACAAAGGTAGGTTGTAAAAAATAGGCAATAAATGAAAAGTGCAAAGCAAGAATCGCCTTTGAAGTTCTTCCCTACATGTTACATGGTGTGCTGTCTCTGTGTTATGGGTGTATAAATAGGTAGAGGTCTGTCTGCAATGAGGCGGTGAGTAAAGTTTTAGCTCAGCAGTCAGTGCAGTCGTCTATGATCTATGATCTAAGTTTATTCATGAACACTTATTGTAACAATTTAATTTTCTAAAATTAAAGCATATTAAAAACAGGATTTTTAAGCCTCTTTTCACTTTTTGTCGAATACAAATACAAATAATTTTGCTGCCTCAACAAGTACAGATACAAATACTGGGCCCTCTGCACATCTCTAATATATACATATATGCATACATATATATATACATACATACACACACACACACACACACACACACACACACATATATACACATACATACATATATATATCAGTGGAGGCTGGTCCATAGAGGTAGAGGAGGTTGCTCCTCTATTTTTTGAGCGGAAGACGGAGATCAAAATATAAAAAAGAATATTTTGTTGAAACCGAATCTCAGTATTATTTATAAAATATTTTTTCTCTCTTCTTTGGAAAAAAACCATTATTGAAATTCTGTTTAAAATGCTTCAACAGCGACACCTGCGGGGTAGGAGGAGAAAGGGCAGTCTGTGTGAAGTGGTGGTGGGGGGCAGTGGGGGAGAGTGGGGGACAGAGGAGGACGGGCTCCTGCTGTCCTCTGCAGGGCGGGATCTCTTACATCGATTTAATGTACTTTTTTTTCATTGTAATCTATGATTGGCCAAGACTCGTAAAATGACACTCCAAGGGAGGACATCCTCCCTAACCAATCAACAACCAGAATGCAAAATTGACATCGCGTTGGTCCAATGATAGTTTCCAGATTTGATCTTCAGTTCTCTCCATTGTAAGGCAGAGTAGCAGCAGTAGATAATGAGCAGTAGATAGCTCCTTGCATTAGCCAATGCAACAGTTAGCTTGTTGTAGCAGCCTGAAGGACTCTTTATACATGCACGGAAGGACTGTTAAGGACTGTTGTCAAGCTAACGGGAGAATGGATCTGGACTGTGCAGCACAGCAGCTGCAGGATGCCGCTGGAGAGAGAAGCAACCGGAGAAACAACCAGGAGAGTTAGCTTGTTTGTCATTGTTGCTAATTATATCAGACTGGTTAACCAGCAGCCATAAAGTTCTGTTAACTAACAAACAAGATGACCAACAGCTGCAAATGGACATTATGACATGGATACTTCATCTCAATGAAAGAAAGAAGAAGACGTCAGATAACACAAGTCAGATACAGCTTCTCTCTCTCTGTGTCTTTGGTCGCTAATTTCTTCTCTGATGGTTAAATGTCTCTCTGTGTGGCTGTTGTGTGAATTTATCTCCTTAACAAGAATGCAGCAGAGATCATATAATGTGCTGTAGGTAGTTTGCTTGTTGAAGTTACAGTGAGCTGTCTGCACTCACTCATTCACTTGGAATTGATCCAGTTTTTAATTGAGTGGTTGTTCAGTCACCTGTTGATGTTGTGTGATTTGTGAATGGGTGTGCAGGAGGTCTGGCTACTTGTTGTGACAATTTCTTCAGTTGGTTTTTAAGCTGAGTCATATATTGAGTAATAAGCATAAAGTAACTAGAATAACAAGTGCTAACTAGTGGTGTAACAGATCGTAGTTGATCCGTAATCCATACAGATCGCCACCTACAGTCCGGCAAGCATGTGAACTGCGGATTAATTGCAAACTGTAATGTCTCATTTAAGACAATGTAAACAAACTGCTGTAAGTACAAGTCGTGGACAGACAGCGTGTTGCTAACAGGGATTTTGAAGAGCATCTAACGGGTCTGAAGTGACATTTGCAGGTTCATTTATCTGCTGTTAAATGTGCTGCAGCTGAGCAGCTAATTAGCTATGTAGCTGCTAACTGACGTTAGCAGTGCACTTTTCCTGGTGGATGTTTGTGTGGTGGCTCGTTCAACAGGTTGCAGGACAAGACGTGTGTTCATGTTTCTAAGTTATCATCAAGTTAATGAGTGATGATGTGGACACAGGCTGTTTCATTCACTACCGTGTTTAAAAGAGAAAGATATTGTGCTTCATATTTCAATTTAATTTAACAGTAATTGAGCTTTGAATATTTATATATTTTAAGATTTTATGTTGTTTTCATTTAAGACCATGGGAAAAAGTTCCTTGCTGTAAGTGTGTTACAGAATAAATGGAAAACAAAGTTTTATTTGTCTCTTTTATTTGTGAGTTTTGTGATCCATTGCACCCCTAGTGTTAACATGTCAGCTTTGTAGAATATATTTTTCATGTCATGCACATAGATAAGAGTGTGTAAGTCATGTATTTGATACATGCATCAATACTTTCTGATGTGAACCTATACTTTTAGATCTGTGAATGTTTTTAGTGTTCAATCTTTCTTGTATTCAGCACTGATCTGTACCTGTATCACATTATAAGCTTTGTGGTACTTTATATATTTCTGTATATTAAGAAAATACACAGGAAACATGTGTAAATCATGTGATATGTTGTCTGTTTTTGATGAGAACATAAATTTGTTGTCACAATAGAACAACACTATAAATTTGAATTTCATTTTGTTGACAAAATGAGACATGCTGAACCACTCCACGGCTAAAATGAGCACTTCTTTATTTGGAAACAATATGTATATGCTAAATGTCTTTAAAGAAGCAGCCTTTTCACCAGTCAGGGGTTTTTGTTTTTGAAAACAAATTGATTTATTGGCATATAAAATTGCCACCCACCCCTCCAATTTCATCAGGTGGGGGACAATGATATAGTTTGATGCAGTTTGTTGTAAGATTCCATGTTGGTTTTCCTCCTGTCCTCCCCAATTTTTTGAGTCACCAGCCGCCACTCATATATATATAGCCTAATACACATACACACATATATACATACATGTATATATGCCAGTAAAACAATTCGCTTTCAAAAACAAAAACCCCTAAGTGGTAAGAAGGTTGCTTCTTTAAAGACATTTAGCATGTACATATTGTTTCTAAACAAAGAAGTGCACATTTTCATGTCACTTGTTATTCTAGTTACTTTATGCTTATACCTCAATATACGACTCAGCTTAAAAACCAACTGAAGAAATTGTCACAACAAGTAGCTAGACCTCCTGCACACTCATTCACAAATCACACATCAACAGGTGACTGAACAACCACTCAATTAAAAACTGGATCAATTCCAAATGAATGAATGAGTGCAGACAGCTCACTGTAACTCTTCAACAAGCAAACTGCCTACAGCACATTATATGATCTCTGCTGCATTCTTATTAAGGATATAAATTCACATTCAACAGCCACACAGGGAGACATTTAACCATCAGAGATTAAATTAGCGACCAAAGAGACAGAGGGCAAGAAGGTGTATCTGACTTGTGTTATCTGATGTCTTCTTCTTTCTTTCATGGAGATGAAGTATCCATGTCCTAATGTCCATTTGTGGCTGCTGGTCATCTTGTTTGTTTAACAGAATTTTGTCGCTGCTGGTTAAGTCTGATATCATTAGCAACAATGACAAACAAGCTAACTCTCCCAGTTGTTTCATTTAAATTGTGTTATTAACTTTCTATTGTTGTTGAGAGGAGTTCACTTCAGAGCAGCAGCATGTCAGGCCACAGCACGTCACTATAGTCCCGCTATGGGTCCAGCCCGGACAGCTGAGTCAGCGACACTCAAGGCTGCTCCAGCAGAGCAGAGCTCTCCATTTGCTCCCCGACGGCATCCTGCTGCTGCTGCGCCCCCCAATCCAAATCCATTCTCCAATCCTTAATAGTCCTTCAGGGCTGTTACAACAAGCCAACTGTTGCATTGGCTAATGCAGGCGTCTATCTACTGCTCAATAAAAGAAAGGAAACATAACCGCTAACTTTGAAAAAAGGAAATTTGGACTATTGCTTTACCATACAGTGGTAGAGAACTGCAGATGAATGTCAATTCAATATTGTATTCAGTATTGTTCAGTGTCAATATTATATTCTGCTTGTTGATTGGTGATGGAAGACGTCTTCCCTCGGATCGTCATTTTACGTGTTTTGGCCAATAACAAATTAGCATGAAAAAAATGAAGTAGAATTAAATTGATATGAGGTATCTTGCCCAGAGGAGTACAGCAGGGGCCTGTCCTCCTCTGTCCCCACCCACCACTTCACATACATTTTATAAATGATACTGAGATTTGGTAATTGTTTATTTCAACCAATTACTCTTTTTTATATTTTGACCCCCATCTTGCCTCTCAAACATAGAGGAGGAGCAACCTCCTCTGTCTCTGTGGACAAGCCTCCTCTGATATATAGGGCCCCAAAAATTCCTGTAATTGTTAAAAACACTGTCATTGTAAATCTTACAGGAGCACCTTTCTAATCCCCTTGAGGTACTCTCCTTGAGATGAAATACACTTGACCCAGTGCTTTTCCCATCCCTGAAAACATTTCCTGTAGTCATCTGTTGTCACTGTGTCCAGAGCCTCCTGTGATCCCTAGATTTCTTCCACAGTGGCGAATCTTCCCCCTTTCAGTTTCAATTTTAGTTTCACCATGCTGTAGGCTGTGCTACCAAGTGGCAAATCCAATACTGCAATACTGCAACCTACTGCCGTGCTATTGATGGCTGCTGAGAATTTTTTGGTCCCCCCTCATATATGGTTGACTGTATAATTATTTGTCAACTGCAGCATATGTAAAGGATAATTTTGGTTTTAGAATTTGGGTCTTAGTTTTATGGTTTTTGCCAGTTGTTTCTAGGTACCAAGTTAATAGATGATTTCTGGGGACATGGTGTAGTCGCTACAACAGGTTAAGAAACCGAGCAGTCAGACGATCAGACTGGAAAGACTGGATCGGACTGGATCAGAATGGAAACAAGCCTCTTTATTTTGAGGTCAAACTGAATGTGAGCACACCCGAAATGTCACTAATAATTCCTCATTGAAGAAGAAAACTGTGTGCCTCTATAATGCCATAATACCAAGTTATCATGACTGAAATTCCACACTCATGTCATGTGATGACATCTCCATTTGCTGAAGAAGATGAGACAATGGAGATGCAGCTGAAAAGCTAGTAAGTAGACCTTTGAGCTTCTCTCCTCAGTGGTCTCCTGTGTTAACGTCACATGCCCGACCATTGCCCCTGACCTATAACAATGCAATGCTACATTTACTTTTCAAACAGACAGCTGTCCAAATTCTCAACTAGTTGTGATGAGATTCTCTCATCACAACTAGAAGAGGTTACTTGTGATCAAAATGTAAACATGAGCAGTTTCGAGCATTTGAACAAATGATTGCTGTTGTTGTTTTTCTGGTGAGGACAGACCCATAAACTGTGAAGGATGTTTACAACGGACAGTTTAGGTAATAATTTTACTGTTCATCTTTGTTTTTTCTTCTTAATAAGTTTGACTAACCTGTGTTTATTTCTAAACTGCATGATCATCTGACTGCTTGTGTTTCTTTTTTACTGATGTCACCGTGTCTGCTATTGACTTGATGTGTATATTATTACTACTGATAGGAATGATAAAAAAAACAACAAAATCAGAATAAATAAATTGTAATGAAGCAGAATTATCCTTTGATTACTATCCTTGAGTATTCATTTCAGATTTAGTCATTATCATTGTACAACTGACATGAGTTTTTGAAGCAGAGTGCAGCAGAGGTAATGCATTATTAAATGTGACTGAGGATGCTGATGCAACAGGGAGGAATGATCTGGTAGTGACAACAGTTCCTGGTGGCCCTCAGTGTAAAATGAAGCCCACAGAGACTGTAAATGTTTTTGGTGATGGTCTTGTTTGTTTATTGCAGTAATACTAAATGTACCATTAGTTGCCAGATATGATATAATTTGTCTGTCAAACTGACTTTGCTGTCCGAACTTCAGCATGCAGTCCAGGACGTCTAACCTCCTCCTCACATCTGTTCAGTCCACCCAAAGTTGTGATGGACTTGAGGGTCACAGCTGTGGGCCAGCTTTGTTATCAGACCCTGACTACCCTGTGGCTGCACCGACAGGGACCCTGGATAAGGGTCCTCAGCTTTCCACCACAGTGATAAGGAAAGGTCAGTGCGCTCAAGTCATCTCCCTGCCAGAGGCTGGCTGAACATATCAGACTGGCAGGAGGATACAGTGATACTCCTCCATTTTAAGATGCTCCAGCAAGGATATGACAGCAGGGTGGCCAAGTTCAACGTCAGCTCATATGATCACAGCGTACTCACAGTATATTATTTAAAGTATGATAAAATTAATTCTAAAGCAACTCAGAAAGCTGGTATGATCTGATATAAGAAAGACTCATATGTCCCAAGAAGCAGTTGTGCTAACATTTACTGACTGATAATATTTACATGCTCTATTGTCCAGTGATTACTACTTTTTTGGGATTTTACATTGGGGCTTTGGATATTTTAAGTAAACAATCTCATTATCAGTATTGTGTCACAGTTGCATATTAAAAAGCAGTGCTTTTCTTGTTTTGAGTGTTCAGGGCATTTAAAAAATGACAACATAAACTAAAGCTTCTAGATTTAGTGTGGTTGACTAACATTGTGGAGCAATGCATCAAATATTTTTTTCAAAATTTGTATAAATGTTTACAGGGCTACACATTTTCCATGTGTCAATATACATATATATATATATATATATATATATATATATATATATATATATATATATATTCAATCCAGTCACTGGGCCACAGACTCCACAGTCACGCTGATAGGATAAACCAATTGATGTATTTCACATCACATGTATATGGAATTTATAGGACTAGCATTGAGAGAAATTTAGCTTGGGCTAGTTTCAGACAGATGCAGAAATATTTTACAGGTTATCTAGTAACTTGAATGATTACATTAGATAGGGAGGGATAGGTATGAGTTTCAGATCTGTAGCTGTAAGTCCTGTGTTCAGAGATTTCAACGAGTCCTCACACCTAAAATAGGTAACTTGTAAGTGTTTTACAACATGTCAATGATTTGCACAACCCGTCTCCTTGAAATTATTTTTATAAACTACAAAAAAACAGAAAATACATCGTGCAGGAGACTTAATGCCACCTGAACTACATTTTCTCCCAATATAATGAGATGTTAATTCATGTATTAGAAAACATGCAACTTTTAACCACCAAAGTGGCTTTGCTGCCTAAACCTCCTTTTCCCTCCAATGTCTGTGCAGTATATAGATGTAGCACTGCGTTCATTAGGAAAAATGTTGCCTGTGAACACAATCCAGCAACAATTAAAGCTGCAAGCAGCGTTGAACGGGCCCTTGTTGGGCTGCGGCGCAGTCGAAGAGCTTCTGTCATGGGCATGTAGATGTCCTCAGACCCAGGCTGTTTTCAGACAGTGCAAGAAGGAGATAAACATCACTTCCTTTGTCCACTATTTTGCCTGCTGCTGGGGCTGCTTTGCTGCAATTTTGTAGGGGGTGCTATACATGTAAAGTTTGGGGCAGACTAGAGCATGTACAATAAAGTCATAGCAACTTCCTCTGTCGTGGTGAAAAATCAAATCTCAACGGTGTGAGGATGAGAATTTTCTGCGGGGTGAGACATGTCTGTCTGCTCACACCTGTGTCATCAAAATTAAGTTTTTGGCCCTTTCACTTGAATTTCAATTAGTAAATTGAAAACTCTTAATGAGTTTGGTTGTAAAAGAAGTTAATTTCCTAATTTTCATCAAGTCTATTTTTTAGAAAAGTACAGATTTTAACCCACATGACCTGGTGAAAGTTTGATTGAAATGTGTAGTGTCAGGTGTGGAGAGACAAGTAACTGCAGCTGGACACAGAAAATACTATAAATATATTTGAATGGAGAGTGTGAGCAAACCCACACTTTTTTGATCATTTACTGCTTCCACATAGTTTTGGATACAAACTTCATTTGAACTTTAAATGAGTCACGAGACACTGACCTACAAATCTTGAATTTACATGTATTTTCTATCTTTTACTGTTTTGGAGATATTAGAGTGTGAGTTTTAAAGTCTTTTCTTGCTCCTCCTGTGATTTGATAATGAGTGTGTATTGTGTCACAGCACTGAGAGAGTGACATCACCAGGAGCAGTTGGAGAGCAGGATTTCAGAGTACTCTTCTTGTGAAATATCCTCATAAATCCCATGACTTTGGCCAAATCTTACATTAAAAATCATATTACAGTAGGAAATTTCGTCGCGAATCCATTGATACAGGTTTGAAAGTGGTCAGACTTATAGTTTAAATGTCAGAAGCATCAGTTTGACACAAAGTCCATGCCCAGAGATTGCCTCCCCATTGGTTCACATTGTAAGTGTGATGTGGCACAGCAACTTTCAGGGCTTATAAAATCTAAACCATTCGAGTTATTACAAAGTTTTTAACAACTTTTGTTCAGCACAGTGTCATAAGTCATGTATTAAAGTTTGAAGCCAATACCATTAACGCCCTTGGAGGAGATAGCATTTGTTCGGGTCCAAAATTGGGGAAAAGTCGTACTTTCATGTGTGTATTGCAGACTTCCTGTTGGATTTAGGTCAGGGCTGTTGGTGTATGATTTGTAGGTCTTGATGAGATGAATAATTGAGTTTTGGTTCGATCTCTCTACGACATTCCTACGGGCCGTGGCGGCCACATTAGTTACATAGGTGGCACTCTCAAGCACATTTTGGCACTTTGGGGGTTAATTTTTACATTTTATCAAATTTGTGACCAGACCTGATGTGCGTGTCAAATTTGGTGAGTTTTTGAGCATGTTTAGGGGGTCAAATTTAGGGTTTAAGTGGCATAATAATTAAAGCTGCAAGCAGCGTTGAACGGGCCTTCGTGCCTCCGTGCACGTTGTATGTCTTCAGACCCGGCCTGTGTTCAGACAGTGCAAGAAGGAGATAAACATCACTCCCTTTGTCCACTATTTTGCCTGCTGCTGGGGCTGCTGTGCTTAAATTTCGTAAGGGGCGCTATTCAGCCAGTTTGCATCACTGATGGAATACTGTCATGTACATGTGTTCAGGCCGAGTCTTATCAAACATGTAAAGTTTGGTGCAGACTGGAGCATTTACAATAAAGTTATGGCAACTTCCTCTGTCATGGCGAAACATCAAATCTCAACGGTGTGAGGATGAGAATTTTTAGTTTTAACCCTAATTAGGGCCTGAGGCCCAAAGGGGCGAAGATCCTCTTGTATCTGCTCTGTTTCTTTCTTTCTTTCTTTCTTTCTTATTATTACGCCACTTAAACCCTGAATTTGACCCCCTAAACATGCTCAAAAACTCACCAAATTTGACACGCACATCAGGTCTGGTCAAAAATTTGATAAAATGTAAAAATTAACCCCCAAAGTGCCAAAATGTGCTTGAGAGCGCCACCTGTGTAATGAATATGGCCGCCACGGCCCGCAGGAGTGTTGTAGAGAGATTGAACCAAAACTCAATTATTCATCTCATCAAGATCTACAAATCATTCGCTGACACCCCTGACCTAAATCCAACAGGAAGTCCGCAAGACACACATGAAAGTACGACTTTTCCCCAATTTTGGACCCTGAACAAACGTTATCTTTTCCGAGGACATTAATGGTATCAGCTTCAA